>NC_091349.1:7332827-7340327 GCF_038502225.1 Cherax quadricarinatus
TAACAGATACATGGGAAGCTAACAGATACATGGGGAGCTAACAGATACATGGGGAGCTAACAGATACATGGGGAGCTAACAGATACATGGGGAGCTAACAGATACATGGGGAGCTAACAGATACATGGGAAGCTAACAGATACATGGGGAGCTAACAGATACATGGGGAGCTAACAGATACATGGGGAGCTAACAGATACATTGGGGAGCTAACAGATACATGGGAAGCTAACAGATACATGGGGAGCTAACAGATACATGGGGAGCTAACAGATACATGGGAAGCTAACAGATACATGGGGAGCTAACAGATACATGGGAAGCTAACAGATACATGGGGAGCTAACAGATACATGGGGAGCTAACAGATACATTGGGGAGCTAACAGATACATGGGAAGCTAACAGATACATGGGGAGCTAACAGATACATGGGGAGCTAACAGATACATGGGAAGCTAACAGATACATGGGGAGCTAACAGATACATGGGAAGCTAACAGATACATGGGGAGCTAACAGATACATGGGGAGCTAACAGATACATTGGGGAGCTAACAGATACATGGGAAGCTAACAGATACATGGGGAGCTAACAGATACATGGGAAGCTAACAGATACATGTGGAGCTAACAGATACATGGGGAGCTAACAGATACATGGGGAGCTAACAGATACATAACAGATAAATGGGGAGCTAACAGATACATGGGGAGCTAACAGATACATGGGAAGCTAACAGATACATGGGGAGCTAACAGATACATGGGGAGCTAACAGATACATGGGAAGCTAAGAGATACATACATGGGAAGCTAACAGATACATGGGAAGCTAACAGATACATGGGGAGCTAACAGATACATGGGGAGCTAACAGATACATGGGGAGCTAACAGATACATGGGGAGCTAACAGATACATGGGGAGCTAACAGATACATGGGGAGCTAACAGATACATGGGAAGCTAACAGATACATGGGGAGCTAACAGATACATGGGGAGCTAACAGATACATGGGGAGCTAACAGATACATGGGGAGCTAACAGATACATGGGGAGCTAACAGATACATGGGGAGCTAACAGATCGATGGGGAGCTAACAGAGCTAACAGATACATGGGAAGCTAACAGATATATGGGGAGCTAACAGATATATGGGAAGCTAACAGATACATGGGAAGCTAACAGATACATGTGGAGCTAACAGACACATGGGAAGCTAACAGATACATGGGGAGCTAACAGATACATGGGGAGCTAGCAGACACATGGGAAGCTAACAGATACATGATGAGCTAGCAGGTACATGGGGAGCTAACAGATACATGGGAAGCTAACAGATACTTGGGGAGCTAAGAGATACATGGGGAGCTAACAGATACATGGGGAGCTAACAGATACTTGGGGAGCTAACAGATACATAGGGAGCTAACATATACATGGGGAGCTACCGGATACATGGGGAGCTAACAGATACATGGGGAGCTAACAGGTACATGGGAAGCTAACAGATACATGGGGAGCTAACAGATACATGGGGAGCTAACAGATACATGGGGAGCTAACAGGTACATGGAGAGCTAACAGATACATGGGAAGATAACAGATACTTGGGGAGCTAACAGATACATGGGGAGCTAACAGATACATGGGGAGCTAGCAGGTACATGGGGAGCTAACAGATACATGGGAAGCTAACAGATACTTGGGGAGCTAAGAGATACATGGGGAGCTAACAGATACATGGGGAGCTAACAGATACTTGGGGAGCTAACAGGTACATGGGGAGCTAACAGATACATGGGGAGCTAACAGATACTTGGGGAGCTAACAGGTACATGGGGAGCTAACATATACTTGGGGAGCTAACAGGTACATGGGGAGCTAACAGATACATGGGGAGCTAACAGATACATGGGGAGCTAACAGATACATGGGGAGCTAACAGGTATATGGGGAGCTAACAGATACATGGGAAGCTAACAGATACTTGGGGAGCTAACAGATACATGGGAAGCTAACAGATACATGGGAAGCTAACAGATACATGGGGAGCTAACAGATACATGGGGAGCTAACAGATACATGGGGAGCTAACAGATACATGGGGAGCTAACAGATACATGGGAAGCTAACAGATACATGGGGAGCTAACAGATACATGGGGAGCTAACAGATACATGGGGAGCTAACAGATACATTGGGGAGCTAGCAGATACATGGGAAGCTAACAGATACATGGGGAGCTAACAGATACCTGGGCAGCTAACAGATACATGTGGAGCTAACAGATACATGGGAAGCTAACAGATACATGGGGAGCTAACAGATACATGGGAAGCTAACAGATACATGGGGAGCTAACAGATACATGGGGAGCTAACAGATACATGGGGAGCTAACAGATACATGGGGAGCTAACAGATACATGGGAAGCTAACAGATACATGGGGAGCTAACAGATACATGGGGAGCTAACAGATACATGGGAAGCTAACAGATACATGGGGAGCTAACAGATACATGGGAAGCTAACAGATACATGGGGAGCTAACAGATACATGGGGAGCTAACAGATACATTGGGGAGCTAACAGATACATTGGAAGCTAACAGATACATGGGGAGCTAACAGATATATGGGAAGCTAACAGATACATGGGGAGCTAACAGATACATGGGGAGCTAACAGATACATGGGAAGCTAACAGATACATGGGGAGCTAACAGATACATGGGGAGCTAACAGATACATGGGGAGCTAACAGATACATGGGAAGCTAACAGATACATGGGGAGCTAACAGATACATGGGAAGCTAACAGATACATTGGGAGCTAGCAGATACATGGGGAGCTAACAGATACATTGGGGAGCTAACAGATACATGGGAAGCTAACAGATACATGGGGAGCTAACAGATACATGGGGAGTTAACAGATACATGGGGAGCTAACAGATACATGGGGAGCTAACAGATACATGGGAAGCTAACAGATACATGGGAAGCTAACAGATACATGGGAAGCTAACAGATACATGGGGAGCTAACAGATACATGGGGAGCTAACAAATACATGGGGAGCTAACAGATACATGGGGAGCTAACAGATACATGGGAAGCTAACAGATACATGGGGAGCTAACAGATACATGGGAAGCTAACAGATGCATGGGGAGCTAACAGATACATGGGGAGCTAACAGATACATGGGGAGCTAACAGATACATGGGGAGCTAACAGATACATGGGGAGCTAACAGATACATGGGGAGCTAACAGATACATGGGGAGCTAACAGATACATGGGAAGCTAACAGATATATGGGGAGCTAACAGATATATGGGAAGCTAACAGATACATGGGAAGCTAACAGATACATGGGGAGCTAACAGACACATGGAAAGCTAACAGGTACATGGGGAGCTAACATATACTTGGGGAGTTAACAGGTACATGGGGAGCTAACAGATACATGGGGAGCTAACAGATACATGGGGAGCTAACAGATACATGGGGAGCTAACAGGTATATGGGGAGCTAACAGATACATGGGAAGCTAACAGATACTTGGGGAGCTAACAGATACATGGGAAGCTAACAGATACATGGGAAGCTAACAGATACATGGGGAGCTAACAGATACATGGGGAGCTAACAGATACATGGGGAGCTAACAGATACATGGGGAGCTAACAGATACATGGGGAGCTAACAGATACATGGGAAGCTAACATATACATAGGGAGCTAACAGATACATGGGGAGCTAACAGATACATGGGGAGCTAACAGATACATTGGGGAGCTAGCAGATACATGGGAAGCTAACAGATACATTGGGAGCTAACAGATACATGGGGAGCTAACAGATACATGTGGAGCTAACAGATACATGGGAAGCTAACAGATACATGGGGAGCTAACAGATACATGGGGAGCTAACAGATACATGGGGAGCTAACAGATACATTTCGGAGCTAACAGATACATGGGAAGCTAACAGATACATGGGGGAGCTAACAGATACATGGGGAGCTAACAGATACATGGGAAGCTAACAGATACATGGGGAGCTGACAGATACATGGGAAGCTAACAGATACATGGGGAGCTAACAGATACATGGGGAGCTAACAGATACATTGGGGAGCTAACAGATACATGGGAAGCTAACAGATACATGGGGAGCTAACATATATATGGGAAGCTAACAGATACATGGGGAGCTAACAGATACATGGGGAGCTAACAGATACATGGGAAGCTAACAGATACATGGGGAGCTAACAGATACATGAGGAGCTAACAGATACATGGGGAGCTAACAGATACATGGGAAGCTAACAGATACATGGGGAGCTAACAGATACATGGGAAGCTAGCAGATACATTGGGAGCTAACAGATACATGGGGAGCTAACAGATACATTGGGGAGCTAACAGATACATGGGAAGCTAACAGATACATGGGGAGCTAACAGATACATGGGGAGCTAACAGATACATGGGGAGCTAACAGATACATGGGGAGCTAACAGATACATGGGAAGCTAACAGATACATGGGAAGCTAACAGATACATGGGAAGCTAACAGATACATGGGGAGCTAACAGATACATGGGGAGCTAACAGATACATGGGAAGCTAACAGATACATGGGGAGCTAACAGATACATGGGGAGCTAACAGATACATGGGGAGCTAACAGATACATGGGGAGCTAACAGATACATGGGGAGCTAACAGATACATGGGGAGCTAACAGATACATGGGGAGCTAACAGATACATGGGGAGCTAACAGATACATGGGGAGCTAACAGATACATGGGGAGCTAACAGATACATGGGAAGCTAACAGATACATGGGGAGCTAACAGATACATGGGAAGCTAACAGATACATGGGGAGCTAACAGATACATGGGGAGCTAACAGATACATGGGGAGCTAACAGATACATGGGAAGCTAACAGATACATGGGGAGCTAACAGATACATGGGAAGCTAACAGATACATGGGGAGCTAACAGATACATGGGGAGCTAACAGATACATGGGGAGCTAACAGATACATGTGGAGCTAACAGATACATGGGGAGCTAACAGATACATGGGGAGCTAACAGATACATGGGGAGCTAACAGATACATGGGAAGCTAACAGATATATGGGGAGCTAACAGATATATGGGAAGCTAACAGATACATGGGAAGCTAACAGATACATGGGGAGCTAACAGACACATGGGAAGCTAACAGATACATGGGGAGCTAACAGATACATGGGGAGCTAACAGACACATGGGAAGCTAACAGATACATGGGGAGCTAACAGATACATGGGGAGCTAACAGATACATGGGGAGCTAACAGATACATGGGGAGCTAACAGATACATGGGGAGCTAACAGATACATGGGGAGCTAACAGATACATGGGAAGCTAACAGATACATGGGGAGCTAACAGATACATGGGGAGCTAACAGATACATGGGGAGCTAACAGATACATGGGGAGCTAACAGATACATGGGGAGCTAACAGATACATGGGGAGCTAACAGATACATGGGAAGCTAACAGATACATGGGAAGCTAACAGATACATGGGGAGCTAACAGATACATGGGGAGCTAACAGATACATGGGGAGCTAACAGATACATGGGAAGCTAAGAGATACATGGGAAGCTAACAGGTACATGGGAAGCTAACAGATACATGGGGAGCTAACAGATACATGGGGAGCTAACAGATACATGGGGAGCTAACAGATACATGGGGAGCTAACAGATACATGGGAAGCTAACAGATACATGGGAAGCTAACAGATACATGGAGAGCTAGCAGATACATGGGGAGCTAACAGATACATGGGGAGCTAACAGATACATGGGGAGCTAACAGATACATGGGAAGCTAACAGATACATGGGAAGCTAACAGATACATGTGGAGCTAACAGATACATGG
The DNA here is from genome assembly GCF_038502225.1 of Cherax quadricarinatus. NCBI lineage: Eukaryota > Metazoa > Arthropoda > Malacostraca > Decapoda > Parastacidae > Cherax > Cherax quadricarinatus. Next base: position 7,338,805 of record NC_091349.1, read on the forward strand.
GGAGCTAACAGATACATGGGGAGCTAACAGATACATGGGAAGCTAACAGATACATGGGAAGCTAACAGATACATGGGGAGCTAACAGATACATGGGGAGCTAACAGATACATGGGGAGCTAACAGATACATGGGGAGCTAACAGATACATGGGGAGCTAACAGATACATGGGGAGCTAACAGATACATTGGGGAGCTAGCAGATACATGGGAAGCTAACAGCATAGCAGATACATGGGAAGCTAACAGATACATGGGAAGCTAAGAGATACATGGGAAGCTAACAGGTACATGGGAAGCTAACAGATACATGGGGAGCTAACAGATACATGGGGAGCTAACAGATACATGGGGAGCTAACAGATACATGGGGAGCTAACAGATACATGGGAAGCTAACAGATACATGGGAAGCTAACAGATACATGGAGAACTAACAGATACATGGGAAGCTAACAGATACATGGGAGTTGCTAGATACATGGGGAGCTAACAGATACATGGGAAGCTAACAGATACATGGGGAAGCAATAGATACAGGGAGCTAATAGATACATGGGGAAGCAGATACATGGGGAGAGCTAACAGATACATGGGAAGCTAACAGATACATGGGAAGCTAATAGATACATGGGGAGCTAATAGATACATTAGAGAACTAACAGATACATGGGAGCTAGCAGATACATGGGGAGAACTAACAGATACATGAGAACCTACAGATACATGGGGGAGCTAATAACAGATACATTGGGGAACCAGCAGATACATGGGAAGCTAACAGATACATGGGGAGCTAACAGATACATGGGAAGCTAACAAATACATGTGGAGCTAACAGATACATGGGGAGCTAACAGACACATGGGAAGCTAACAGATACATGGGAAGCTAACAGATACATGGGAAGCTAACAGATACATGTGGAGCTAACAGATACATGGGGAGCTAACAGACACATGGGAAGCTAACAGATACATGGGGAGCTAACAGACACATGGGAAGCTAACAGATACATGGGGAGCTAACAGATACATGGGGAGCTAACAGATACATGGGGAGCTAACAGGTACATGGGGAGCTAACAGGTACATGGGGAGCTAACAGATACATGGGGAGCTAACAGATACATGGGGAGCTAACAGGTACATGGGGAGCTAACAGGTACAAGGGGAAACTAACAGAGACAATGGAAAACATACGAATAGGATGAAAGTAAATTATATATAGGTAATAGGGTGAAGGAATAGGTGAATAAATGAGAGAGAGAGAGAGAGAGAGAGAGAGAGAGAGAGAGGTGGAACAGTGGGTAACCCGGAACGAAGATTCTTTCCTTTGGTGGGATGGGCACGAAAAGGGAAAGGAGTGAGAGGCAAAAAGGGACGAGGGGGGAGGGGAAGAAGAAAGAAAGGGAAAAGAAAGGGGTAGAGAGAGAGAAAGGTAGGGGGAGGGTGATGGAGGGAGGGGGGGGGGTTGGTTAGCGGCGATAGCAACAAAGAGTCGGCCAGAAGAGGCAATTTCCTAT
>NC_091349.1:7350327-7367827 GCF_038502225.1 Cherax quadricarinatus
CTTCCAGTACTTACTGTCCTTGTTATCTTTGTTCTTCCAGTACTTACTGTCCTTGTTATCTTTGTTCTTCCAGTACTTACTGTGCCTGTTATCTTTGTTCTTCCAGTACTTACTGTCCTTGTTATCGTTTTTCTTCCAGTACTTACTGTCCTTGTTATCTTTGTTCTTCCAGCGCTTACTGTCCTTGTTATCTTTGTTCTTCCAGTACTTACTGTCCTTGTTATCTTTGTTCTTCCAGTACTTACTGTCCTTGTTATCTTTGTTCTTCCAGTACTTACTGTCCTTGTTATCTTTGTTCTTCCAGTACTTACTGTCCTTGTTATCTTTGTTCTTCCAGTACTTACTGTCCTTGTTATCTTTGTTTTTATTCTTCTTTGGTATGCTCCAGTAAAAGGAAGATTGGTCTCTGGTCTCCGGTAAGAGGAAGATTGGTGTCTTGTCTCCAGTAAGAGGAAGATTGGTCTCTGGCCTCCAGTAAGAGGAAGATTGGTCTCGGGTCTCAAATAAAAGAAAGATTGGCCTCTGGTCTCCAATAAGAGGAAGATTGGTCTGTGGTTTCCAGTAAGAGGAAGATTGAGCTCTGGTCTCCAGTAAGAGGAAGATTGGTCTGTGGTCTCCAGTAAGAGGAAGATTGGTCTTAGGTCTCCAGCAAGAGGAAGATTGGTCTTTGGTCTCCAGTAAGAGGAAAATTGGTCTCTGGTCACCAGTAAGAGGAAGATTGGTCTCTGGTTTCCAGTAAGAGGAAGATTGGTCTGTGGTCTCCAGTAAGAGGAAGATTGGTCTTTGGTCTCCAGTAAGAGGAAGATTGGTCTGTGGTCTCCAGTAAGAGGAAGATTGGTCTCGGGTCTCCAATAAAAGAAAGATTGGTCTCTGGTCTCCAATAAGAGGAAGATTGGTCTGTGGTCTCCAGAAAGAGAAATATTGATCTCTGGTCTCCAGTATGAGGAAGATTGGTCTGTGGTCTCCAGTGAGAGGAAGATTGGTCTCTGGTCTCCAGTAAGAGGAAGATTGGTCTCTGGCCTCCACTAAGAGGAAGATTGGTCTCGGGTCTCCAATAAAAGAAAGATTGGTCTCTGGTCTCCAATAAGAGGAAGATTCGTCTGTGGTCTCCAGAAAGAGGAAGATTGATCTCTGGTCTCCAGTAAGAGGAAAATTGGTCTGTGGTTTCCAGTACCACGAAGATTGGTCTTTGGTCTCCAGTAAGAGGAAAATTGGTCTCTGGTCTCCAGTAAGAGGAAGATTGGTCTGTGGTCTCCAGTATGAGGAAGATTGGTCTCTGGTCTCCAGAAAAGAGGAAGATTGGTCTCTGGTCTCCAGTAAGAGGAAAATTGATTTCTGGTCTCAAGTAAGAGGAAGATCGGTCTCTGGTTTCCAGTAAGAGGAAGATTGGTATCTGGTCTCCAGTAACAGGAAGATTGATTTCTGGTCTACAATAAGAGGAATATTGGTCTGTGGTCTTCAGTAAGAGGAAGATTGGTCTGTGGTCTCCAGTAAGAGGAAGATTGGTCTGTGGTCTCCAGTAAGAGGAAGATTGGTCTCTGGTCTCCAGTAAGAGGAAGATTGGTCTCTGGTCTCCAGTAAGAGGAAAATTTATCTCTGGTCTCCAGTAAGAGGAAGATTGATCTCTGGTCTCCAGTAAGAGGAAGATTGGTCTCTGGTCTCCAGTAAGAGGAAGATTGGTCTCTGATTTCCAATAAGAGAAAGATTGGTCTCTGGTCTCCAGTAAGAGGAAGATTGGTCTCTGGCCTTCAGTAAGAGGAAGATTTGTCTCTGGTCTCCAGTAAGAGGAAGATTGGTCTCTGGTCTCCAGTAAGAGGAAGATTGGTCTCTGGTCTCCGGTAAGAGGAAGATTGGTCTCTGGTTTATAGTAAGAGGAAATTGGTCTCTGGTCTCCAGTAAGAGGAAGATTGGTCTCTGGTTTCCAGTAAGAGGAAGATTGGTCTGTGGTCTCCAGTAAGAGGAAGACTGGTTTGTGATCTCCAGTAAGAGGAAAATTGGTCTGTGGTCTCCATTAAGAGGAAGATTGGTCTGTGGTCTCCAGTAAGAGGAAGATTGGTCTGTGGTCTCCAATAAGAGGAAGATTTATCTCTGGTTTCCAGTAAGAGAAAGATTGATCTGTGGTCTCCAGTAAGAGGAAGATCGGTCTGTGGTCTCCAGTAAAAGGAAGATTGGTCTGTGGTCTCCAGTATGAGGAAGATTGGTCTGTGGTCTCCAGTAAGAGGAAGCTTTGTCTCTGGTTTCCAGCAAGAGGAAGATTGGTCTGTGGTCTCCAGTAAGAGGAAGATTGGTATCTGGTCTCCAGTAAGAGGAAAATTGGACAGTGGTCTCCAGTAAGAGCAAGATTGGTCTCTGGTCTCCAGAAAGAGGAAGATTGGTATCCGGTCTCCAGTAAGAGGAAGATTGGTCTGAGGCCTCCATTAAAAGGAAGATTGGAATCTGGTCTGCAGTAAGAGGAAGATTGGTCTGTGGTCTCCAGTAAGAGGAAGATTGGTCTGTGGTCTCCAGTTAGAGGAAGATTGGTATCTGGTCTCCAGTAAGAGGAAGATTGGTCTGTGGTCTCCAGTAAGAGGAAGATTGGTCTGTGGTCTCCAGTAAGAGGAAGATTGGTCTGTGGTCTCCAGTAAGAGGAAGATTGGTCTGTGGTCTCCAGTAAGAGGAAGATTGGTCTCTGGTCTCCAGTAAGAGGAAGATTGGTCTCTGGTCTCCAGTAAGAGGAAGATTGGTCTCTGATTTCCAATAAGAGAAAGATTGGTCTCTGGTCTCCAGTAAGAGGAAGATTGGTCTCTGGCCTTCAGTAAGAGGAAGATTTGTCTCTGGTCTCCAGTAAGAGGAAGATTGGTCTCTGGTCTCCAGTAAGAGGAAGATTAGTATCTGCTCTCCGGTAATAGGAAGATTGGTCTCTGGTTTCCAGTAAGAAGAAATTGGTCTCTGGTCTCCAGTAAGAGGAAGATTGGTCTCTGGTTTCCAGTAAGAGGAAGATTGATCTGTGGTCTCCAGTAAGAGGAAGATTGGTTTGTGGTCTCCAGTAAGAGGAAAATTGGTCTGTGGTCTCCAGTAAGAGGAAGATTGGTCTGTGGTCTCCAGTAAGAGGAAGATTTGTCTCTGGTTTCCAGCAAGAGGAAGATTGGTCTGTGGTCTCCAGTAAGAGAAAGATTGGTCTGTGGTCTCCAGTAAAAGGAAGATTGGTCTGTGGTCTCCAGTAAGAGGAAGATTTGTCTGTGGTCTCCAGTAAGAGAAAGATTGGTCTGTGGTCTCCCGTAAGAGGAAGGTTGGTCTGTGGTCTCCCGTAAGATTAAGATTGGTCTATGGTCTCCAGTAAGAGGAAGATTGGTCACATTCTATTTCTTAGAAATTCTAAATCTAAATATTACAACTTGTGAATGCAAATCCTATCTCTTGGAACTTCTAAATCTAATTCTTCGAACCTTTACATCTAAATTCTAAAAATTTAAATCTAAATTCAAGAACTCATTAATTTAAAACTTCTAAATATTAGCAATCATGTTTCTAAATCTAAATATTAGAATTCTAAAAAATCTAAGTAACTCTCAGTCGTAATTTTACATACAGGGTGTTTCAAATTGATTGACCCGATTTGCCTATATACTCCTTTGAAGTTGGGTCACATATATTTGAAACACCTTGTTCTCTAATTCCAAAAATATGTAAACCCCAGCGAATCTCAATGCAACTCATAGATTTTTTCTAAGTTCAGATACTTGAGCCTCTAAATCAAAGAAGGCCTAGAAATATATTAGAGATCTACCCGTGGCTGTTAGAAAGCCTAATTCTGAATTCTAGTAATTTATTTCCAGTATTTTTTTGGAGTGATTTTATTGTTAGCTATTGTTTGTTATTCCTTGTTATTTTTTATTGTTATTGTTTGTTAGTGATCATTATTATTTGTTATTCCTTGCTTTTGTTTGTTTGGTAATTTTTTTAATTGTTTGCTATTTTTTGTTAACTTTTGTTATTGTTTGCTATTGTTTGTTATTGCTTGGTAATTTATTTTATTGTTTGCTATTGTTTGGTATGGTTTGTTATTTATAAAAGCCTTTTCATGGCCTTATTTTATTTATTGTTTGTCTTGTTCTGTGTGGAAACTGCCTCGTTACTTCCGTTTATTCTCATGTATCGTTCTCGTTAACCGCCCGTTGTTTTCTTCCTGTTGATAACTCGTTGTTTTCTGGACTGTATCTTCTCTCTTTCTCTCTCTCTCTCTCTCTCTCTCTCTCTCTCTCTCTCTCTCTCTCTCTCTCTCTCTCTCTCTCTCTCTCTCTCTCTCTCTCTCTCTCTCTCTCTGTTACCTCGTTCGTGGAACTCAAGTAGAGTTTGTGTGACAGGATTTACCATCTCTAAAACCTTGCTGATTCTCTTTTTCCAGGCGTTTCACTTTTATCTTAAGCTTATCTGGGCCTCCAGGTGAGGCCTGGTCTCTTTCTCTTGTTACTTTCTCTACTTCTCCGTATATATTCTCCAGGGGAAAAAATCGTTGCATCGTTCGTTGTTGTATTTTTTCATTCCAGTTCGTTGTTTCACTGTATTGCATTCAGTTCTCTCATGCCTCTTTAGTCTCCTCTTCTGGTGTTTGGTTTCTCCTTTCCTACTTATTTATAGCTTGGTATTCTTCTCTCCATGTTTATTTACGTAACGTATTCATAGCCCAGTACTCTGTGCTATATCTCAGCTGGGTTGGATTCACTCAGGGTGAATACTAGGTCCAGCCGTGCTGGTACTGCATCGTGTGTTGTACATCACTGCTGTCATTGCCATGGCTTTCTCAGTCACCGGTGTACTTCCACCTGTTCTCTTCTTCATTTCTCTCATCTACTCAGGACTGTAACCATTAATAATTTACAAAATTTGCAATAGCCTCTCTCTCTCTCTCTCTCTCTCTCTCTCTCTCTCTCTCTCTCTCTCTCTCTCTCTCTCTCTCTCTGTTACAAAATACGCGATTTCTAATAATGATAGAGATCTCCAGTGAATACTAGAAAGGACTGCCCTTCTAGCATCCAGCCTGTTACTGGGTTTTTGGAACAATTGGTCATTATCCTGGTCCAATTATCCATTAGAATTTAGTGAGATTCAATAGTGCTTCAGGATTACAACTGGTAGGCTACTAACTAAAGAAATTAAAATTTAATAAGTTTATTAATAACAATAAAGTTGTCTAGGGGTATAATATCAAAGTAAATGAATCAAAATAATCAAAATAATCACTTCTCTGGTGTACAGTAGTATTGTGCAGAAGGCACATATCACATCTTTATGGCTTTTAAGTACCGTCTGGTACATTGTTAACATTTAATAACATAATACATATATATACAAGTAAGTTTGTGTGTGTGTAAGTGCTCTAAGTAGTTCGCTATGTCTCAAGACTCGACTAGACTTAACCAGTGACTGACTAAAAGTCCTCACATATACTAACTTCTTGACCAACCTGGCAATCAGAACAGCTTGCTTGAACAATAAAGCGACTGTTAAGCCGAACAGCAATATAACAAGCAACAGCGACACAGAATCAGGAACAAGGAGATAATATAACGACACTAAGTAGGGACCATCTGCAGATCCTCCACAAAAGTCACAAAACTCCCATACTACTGAATCTAAGTTCAGCATTAGAAAATCTCCGACTGTGACAGTACACAGATACCATTACAAGTTAGGTCAGAAGCTACAGCTCAGGACCTGAGTTTCTCAGAGTGTCTATGTGACACACAACCTCAGTACAACGTCGAAAATCACTAAGGCTATGTTCTGTGAACAGAGTTACACAGAACCGACAACAAGAAAGCGACAGAGACGATCTTCCAACAAGAGCCAGCAAGGGAGAGCTAGGCACGTCTTGTTAGAAGAACGTCAAACAGACAAGAGGAAGTGCAGGTTAGGCAGACTACTCCAGGTGACTGATCAGGTGACTCCGTGGACTGCTGCTGCCCAGCAACACAGAAGCCGGCAGCGTAACGAGCAACGAGCGGAGCGATAATTACAGTAGTTAGACAATGCTGTCAGCTACTTAACATTCTAGCTAATAATATAACTAAGTCAAATAATAATAATATAAAGCAATATATTTACGATTTAGCTAATATCGCAAATATAAGCAATATAAAATTATATGAACAAATGTTCGTTATATACATTGTGACCCATTCAGGGGTCGCAATACTCTTTCTCTCAGTTCTCAGAATTTGATGCTAACAGGGAAAATTGTATCTTTTAATTTCGTGTGTACTCACCTAATTGTACTCACCTAATTGTGGTTGTAGGGGTCGATACTCAGCTCCTGGCTCCGCCTCTTCACCGACCGCTACTAGGTCCTCTCTCCCCCTGCTCCATGAGCTTTATCATACCTCTTAAAACTATGTATAGTTCCTGTGTGTGTGTGAGTGTGTGTGTGTGTGTGTGTGTGTGTTTACGTGAGTGTGTGTGTGAGTGCGCTTGCTTGCGTGCTGTTTCTTGTAACCTGACCAAGACTTGCTGTTGGTTTCTTCCTCCCTCCCCCCACACATCCCTAACCCCCCATCTCTCCCCACCCCCACCTCCACCCTAAGGGAATAGGTCCATGAATTGGATCAAATGAACCCACCCAACGATTGACTCGGAGGTCACAATAGCAGAGAAAATTCATCCATTGATGATTTGTTATGTGGTATTGTAGCCGAGCCTATTATTGTAATCTGCTGAGAATCTTGGAGGAGAGGAGGGAGGGAAAGAGGCAAGAAGGGAGCTATATATATATATATATATATATATATATATATATATATATATATTTATATATATATATATATATATATATATATAATATATATATAATATATATATAAAATATATATATATATATATATATTATAATCTTGCCGAATAGGTAAAACTGGTCAGTTAGCAAGAACTCATTTAAAATTAAGTCCTTTCTAAAATTTTCTCTTATACGTTTAAAGATATATTTTATCATTTATGTTAATGTAAAAATTAATAATTTTGTACCAAAAGAACCTTTAGAAAATTTACCTGACCTTATTATAACAAGCACAATTTAATTAAGCCAAATCCAACCATTTATATTTAAGATAAGTTTACAATAATCTAATAATAAACAAACACAGAATCGCAAATTTTACCTATTCGTCACGACATACATGCACACACACACACACACACACACACAGAGTAGTCAGTAAGTGGAATAGTTTGGGAAGCGATGTAGTGGAGGCAGGATCCATACATAGCTTTAAGCAGAGGTATGATAAAGCTCACGGCTCAGGGAGAGTGACATAGTAGCAATCAGTGAAGAGGCGGGGCCAGGAGCTCGGACTCGACCCCCGCAACCTCAACTAGGTGAGTACAACTAGGTGAGTACACACACACGCACACACACACGCACACACACTCACACACACACACACACACACACACACACACACACACACACACACACACACACACACACACACACACACACACACACACACACACACACACACACAGATGCAATCTTCCCACCAGGATACCAGATCATGAGGAAAGATAGAAGGGGCAGGGGGGGAGGTGGGGTTGCTCTGCTCGTAAAAAACAGATGGAAATTCGAGAAAATGGAAGGAATAGATGAGACTGGAGAAAGAGACTACATAGCAGGTACACTTCAGTCGGGGGAACACAAAGTGGTCATTGCAGTGATGTATAATCCACCACAGAACTGCAGGAGGCCAAGAGAGGAATATGAAGAGAGCAACAGAGCAATGCTGGACACACTTGCTGAGGTGGCAAGAAGAGCTCACTCCAGCAGAGCAAAGTTGCTGGTTATGGGGGATTTCAACCACAGGGAGATTGACTGGGAAAACCTGGAGCCACATGGGGGTCCCGAAACATGGAGAGCCAGGATGTTGGACGTGGTGCTGGAAAACCTCATGCACCAACATGTTAAGGACACTACCAGAGTGAGAGGGGAGGATGAACCAGCAAGATTGGACCTTGTGTTCACCCTGGGCAGCTCAGACATTGAGGACATCAAGTATGAGAGTCCCCTAGGAGCTAGCGACCACGTGGTTCTGCGCTTTGAATACATAGTAGAGCTGCAAGTGGAGAGAATAACAGGAGTAGAATGGGAAAAACCTGACTATAAAAGAGGGGACTACATAGGGTTGAAGAACTTCCTGCGGGAGGTCCAGTGGGACAGAGAACTGGCAGGAAAGCCAGTAAATGAAATGATGGAATATGTAGCAACAAAATGCAAGGAGGCAGTGGAAAGGTTCATTCCCAAGGGCAACAGTAACAACGGGAAGACCAGAACAAGCCCCTGGTTCACCCGACGGTGTAAGGAGGCAAAAACAAAGTGCAATAGAGAATGGAAAAAGTACAGAAGGCAGAGAACACACGAAAATAGGGAGATCAGTCGCAGAGCCAGGAATGAGTACGCACAGGTAAGGAGGGAGGCCCAGCGACAGTACGAAAATGACATAGCATCGAGAATCAAGACTGACCCGAAACTGTTGTATAGCCACATCAGGAGGAAGACAACAGTCAAAGACCAGGTGATCAGATTAAGGACAGAAGGTGGAGAACTCACAAGAAATGATCAGGAGGTATGTGAGGAGCTGAACAGGAGATTTAAGGAAGTTTTTACAGTAGAGACAGGAAGGGCTGTGGGAAGACAGCACAGAAGGGAACATCAAGAGGGAATATACCAACAAGTGTTGGATGACATACGAACAACTGAGGAGGAGGTGAAGAAGCTCTTAAGTGACCTTGACACCTCAAAGGCGATGGGACCGGACAACATCTCCCCATGGGTCCTTAGAGAAGGAGCAGAGATGCTGTGTGTGCCTCTAACCACAATCTTCAACACATCCCTTGAAACTGGGCAACTACCTGAGAAATGGAAGACAGCTAATGTAGTCCCCATATTTAAGAAAGGAAACAGAAACGAGGCACTAAACTACAGACCTGTGTCTCTGACATGTATCGTGTGCAAAGTCATGGAGAAGATTATCAGGAGGAGAGTGGTCGAACACCTGGAAAGGAACAAGATTATAAATGAAAACCAGCATGGGTTCATGGAAGGCAAATCTTGTATCACAAACCTCCTGGAGTTTTATGACAAGGTAACAGAAGTAAGACACGAGAGAGAGGGTTGGGTAGATTGCGTTTTCCTAGACTGCAGGAAGGTCTTTGACACAGTTCCCCACAAGAGATTAGTGCAGAAGCTGGAGGATCAGGCACACGTAAAAGGAAGGGCACTGCAATGGATAAGGGAATACCTGACAGGGAGGCAGCAACGAGTCATGGTACGTGAAGAGGTATCACAGTGGGCGCCTGTTACGAGCGGGGTCCCACAGGGGTCAGTTCTAGGACCAGTGCTATTTTTGATATATGTGAACGACATGATGGAAGGAATAGACTCTGAAGTGTCCCTGTTCGCAGATGACGTGAAGTTGATGAGAAGAATTAAATCAGACGAGGATGAGGCAGGACTGCAAAGAGACCTGGAGAGGCTGGACATGTGGTCCAGTAACTGGCTTCTCGAATTCAATCCAGCCAAATGCAAAGTCATGAAGATTGGGGAGGGGCAAAGAAGACCGCAGACAGAGTATAGGCTAGGTGGACAAAGACTACAGACCTCACTCAGGGAGAAAGACCTTGGGGTGATCATAACACCGAGCACATCACCGGAGGCACACATCAACCAAATAACCGCTGCAGCATACGGGCGCCTGGCATTAAATTAAATCAGACGAGGATGAGGCAGGACTGCAAAGAGACCTGGAGAGGCTGGACATGTGGTCCAGTAACTGGCTTCTCGAATTCAATCCAGCCAAATGCAAAGTCATGAAGATTGGGGAGGGGCAAAGAAGACCGCAGACAGAGTATAGGCTAGGTGGACAAAGACTACAGACCTCACTCAGGGAGAAAGACCTTCGGGTGACCATAACACCGAGCACATCACCGGAGGCACACATCAACCAAATAACCGCTGCAGCATACGGGCGCCTGGCAAACCTGAGAATAGCGTTCCGATACCTTAATAAGGAATCGTTCAAGACACTGTACACTGTGTATGTTAGGCCCATACTGGAGTATGCAGCACCAGTCTGGAACCCACACCTGGTCAAGCACGTCAAGAAGTTAGAGAAAGTACAAAGGTTTGCAACAAGGCTAGTCCCAGAGCTCAAGGGAATGTCGTACGAGGAAAGGTTAAGGGAAATCGGACTGACGACACTGGAGGACAGAAGGGTCAGGGGAGATATGATAACGACATACAAGATACTGCGGGGAATAGACAAGGTGGACAGAGATAGGATGTTCCAGAGAGGGGACACAGGGACAAGGGGTCACAAATGGTCACAGGGACGTTAGGAAGTATTTCTTCAGTCATAGAGTTGTCAGCAAGTGGAATAGCCTAGCAAGTGAAGTAGTGGAGGCAGGAACCATACATAGTTTTAAGAAGAGGTATGACAAAGCTCAGGAAGCAGAGAGAGAGAGCATCCAGTAGCGATCAGTGAAGAGGCGGGGCCAGGAGCTGAGTCTCGACCCCTGCAACCACAATTAGGTGAGTACAATTAGGTGAGTACACACACACACACACACACACACACACACACACACACACACACACACACACTCACACACACACACACACACACAAGGTGGACAAAGACAGGATGTTCCAGAGATTGGACACAGTAACAAGGGGACACAGTTGGAAGCTAAAGACACAGATGAATCACAGGGATGTTAGGAAGTATTTCTTCGGCCACAGAGTAGTCAGTAAGTGGAATAGTTTGGGAAGCGATGTAGTGGAGGCAGGATCCATACATAGCTTTAAGCAGAGGTATGATAAAGCTCACGGCTCAGGGAGAGTGACCTAGTAGCGATCAGTGAAGAGGCGGGGCCAGGAGCTCGGACTCGACCCCCGCAACCTCAACTAGGTGAGTACAACTAGGTGAGTACACACACACACACACACACACACACACACACACACACACACACACACACACACACACACTCATACACAGACACACACACACACACTCGTGGAGGAGTCACGCGGTTTGAGCTCGTGTTTTGGTGGTAATTTCTGACTGTGCCATAAGGAATAGAGTGTGGGATATAGGCGTGTGCACGCATAAGAGTGCATATAATCACTTAAGCCCCGAAAAAAAGGAAATATAAGTGATCACAGAAAAGAAAAAAAAGGAAATATTGGCTGAGTGTTTAGTGAGGGCCGTTGGAAGGGTGAACGGTTGTGTCAGGCCTAAATAGTGTTGCCATAATAACGCAGTGGGGTTTTTTGAAGAATAAGTGCGACTCAAGACCAGGGAGATAAGAGATATGTATAGATGTGTCAGTAAATACAGTGAGTGAGTGAAAAAATTAGAAGAGCTAGAGACTATAGTAGATACAGGAAGTTAGTGGAAAAATTACCGAGAAGCATCAAACTTCTTCAACTTCTGGGACACAGGACAGACCCACAACGTTACTCCACTGCCAGCCGCAAGTAATATTCACCTAGTTTGAGTTGCATGGGGTCAATAGTACCTGTCTCTAGCACTACAGACCAGTGTCACTGACATGTATAGCATGCAAAATCATGGAAAAGATTGTCTGGAGAAGAATGGTGGAACATCTAGAAAGGAATGATCTCATCACCAGCAGCCAACATGGTTTCAGAGACGGGAAATCCTGTGTCACAAACCTACTGGAGTTCTATGATATGGTGACAGCAGTAAGACAAGAGAGAGAGGGGTGGGCGGATTGCATTTTCTTGGACTGCAAGAAGGCGTTTGACACAGTACCACACAAGAGATTAGTGCAAAAACTGGAGGACCAAGCAGGGATAACAGGGAAGGCACTGCAATGGATCAGGGAATACTTGTCAGGAAGACAGCAGCGAGTAATGGTACGTGGCGAGGTGTCAGAGTGGGCACCTGTGACCAGCGGGGTCCCACAGGGGTCAGTATTAGGACCAGTGCTGTTTCTGGTATTTGTGAACGACATGACGGAAGGAATAAACTCCGAGGTGTCCCTGTTTGCAGATGACGTGAAGTTGATGAGAAGAGTTCAGTCGATCGAAGACCAGGCAGAAATACAAAGGGATCTGGACAGGCTGCAGACCTGGTCCAGCAACTGGCTCCTGGAGTTCAATCCCACCAAGTGCAAAGTCATGAGGATTGGGGAAGGGCAAAGAAGACCGCAGACGGAGTACAGTCTAGGGGGCCAGAGACTACAAACATCACTCAAGGAAAAAGATCTTGGGGTGAGTATAACACCAGGCACATCTCCTGAAGCGCACATCAACCAAATAACTGCCGCAGCATATGGGCGCCTAGCAAACCTCAGAACAGCATTCCGACATCTTAATAAGGAATCGTTCAGGGCCCTGTACACCGTGTACGTTAGGCCCATATTGGAGTATGCGGCACCAGTTTGGAACCCACACCTAACCAAGCATGTAAAGAAACTAGAGAAAGTGCAAAGGTTTGCAACAAGACTAGTCCCAGAGTTAAGAGGTATGTCCTATGAGGAGAGGTTAAGGGAAATCAATCTGACGACACTGGAGGACAGGAGAGATAGGGGGGACATGATAACGACTTACAAAATACTGAGAGGAATTGACAAGGTGGACAAAGACAGGATGTTCCAGAGACTGGACACAGCAACACGGGGACACAGTTGGAAGCTGAAGACACAGATGAATCAAAGGGATGTTAGGAAGTATTTCTTCAGCCACAGAGTAGTCAGGAAGTGGAATAGTTTGGGAAGCGATGTAGTGGAGGCAGGATCCATACATAGCTTTAAGCAGAGGTACGATAAAGCTCATGGTTCAGGGAGAGTGACCTAGTAGCGACCAGTGAAGAGGCGGGGCCAGGAGCTTGGATTCGACCCCTGTAACCTCAACTAGGTGAGTACAACTAGGAGAGTACACACACGCACACACACACACACACACACACACACACACACTCACACACACACACACACACACACACACACACATACACATACACACACACACACACACACACACACACACACACACACACACTCACACACACACACACACACACACACACACACACACACACACACACACACACACACACTCACATATATATATATATATATTCTTGTTTTGTGTGGGAATAATGCTGGCGGTGGAAAATAAAATGACAGGCTAGGAAGAGGAAGAGGAGGAGAAGGAGGAGGAGAGAAGGAAGTGTCTTAAGACGCTGCTGGAGGGAGGGAGACACTGAAGGAAGTGTCTTAAGACGCTGCTGGAGGGAGGGAGACACTGAAGGAAGTGTGTTGAGAAGTACGCGTGAACGAACACATTGTGAGTGCTGGTATGGATGGCACAGTGCCTCGTTCACCTTGCTATAGTTGGCACTCCACCCTGTGTGTGTGTGTGTGTGTGTGTGTGTGTGTGTGTGTGTGTGTGTGTGTGTGTGTGTGTGTGTGTGTGTGTGTGTGTGTGTGTGTGTGTGTGTGTGTGTGTGTGTGTGTGTGTGTGTGTGTGTGTGTGTGTGTGTGTTTGTGTGTGTGTGTTTGTGTGTGTGTCGTGCCGAATAGGTAAAACTGGTCAGTTAGCAAGAACTCATTTAAAATTAAGTCCTTTCTAAAATTTTCTCTTATACGTTTAAAGATATATTTTATCATTTATGTTAATGTAAAAATTAATAATTTTGTACCAAAAGAACCTTTAGAAAATTTACCTGACCTTATTATAACAAGCACAATTTAATTAAGCCAAATCCAACTACTTATACTTAAGATAAGTTTACAATAATTTAATAATAAACAAACACAATGAAATATATATTTTTTTCGTTTGATTCTGAATGGTTTTTACGAAATTATTACCTACACAAATTTTCCCTTGTCTTATTCGGCAAGATGAACGTTGCTATTTGAGCCAAAATCGCAAGTTTTATATATATATATATATATATATATATATATATATATATATATATATATATATATATATATATATATATATATATATATATATATATATATATATATATATATATATATATATATATATATATATATATATATATTATTATTATTATTATCACACTGGCCGATTCCCACCAAGGCAGGGTGGCCCGAAAAAGAAAAACTTTCACAATCATTCACTCCATCACTTGCCAGAAGGGTTCTTTACACTACAGTTTTTAAACTGCAACATTAACACCCCTCCTTCAGAGTGCAGGCACTGTACTTCCCATCTCCAGGACTCAAGTCCGGCCTGCCGGTTTCCTTGAACCCCTTCATAAATGTTACTTTGCTCACACTCCAACAGCACGTCAAGTATTAAAAACCATTTGTCTCCATTCACTCCTATCAAACACGCTCACGCATGCCTGCTGGAAGTCCAAGCCCCTCGCACACGAAATCTCCTTTACCCCCTCCCTCCAACCTTTCCTAGGCCGACCCCTACCCCGCCTTCCTTCCACTACAGACTGATACACTCTTGAAGTCATTCTGTTTCGCTCCATTCTCTCTACATGTCCGAACCACCTCAACAACCCTTCCTCAGCTCTCTGGACAACAGTTTTGGTAATCCCGAACCTTCTCCTAATTTCCAAACTACGAATTCTCTGCATTATATTCACACCACACATTGCCCTCAGACATGACATCTCCACTGCCTCCAGCCTTCTCCTCGCTGCAACATTCATCACCCATGCTTCACACCCATATAAGAGTGTTGGTAAAACTATACTCTCATACATTCCCCTCTTTACCTCCAAGGACAAAGACTCCTAAGTGCACCGCTCACCCTTTTTCCCTCATCAATTCTATGATTCACCTCATCTTTCATAGACCCATCCGCTGACACGTCCACTCCCAAATATCTGAATACATTCACCTCCTCCATACTCTCCCTCCAATCTGATATCCAATCTTTCATCACCTAATCTTTTTGTTATCCTCATAACCTTACTCTTTCCTGTATTCACTTTTAATTTTCTTCTTTTGCACACCCTACCAAATTCATCCACAAATCTCTGCAACTTCTCTTCAGAATCTCCCAAGAGCACAGTGTCATCAGCAAAGAGCAACTGTGACAACTCCCACTTTATGTGTGATTCTTTATCTTTTAACTCCACGCCTCTTATATATATATATATATATATATATATATATATATATATATATATATATATATATATATATATATATATATATATATATATATATATATATATATATATATATATATATATATATATATATATATATATATATATATATATATATATATATATATATATATATATATATATATATATATATATATATATATATATGTATATATATATATATATATGTCGTGCCGAATTGGCAGAACTTGCCATCTTGGCTTAAAGCAACGCTCATCTTGCCATATAGGACAAGCGAAAATTTGTGTATGCAATAATTTCGCCAAAATTATTCTGAACCTAACGAAAAAAATATATTTCTCTGTGTTTGTTTAGTATTAAATTATTGTAAGCAAATCTAAAATATATTTAGTTGGGTTAGGCTAAAATAAATTGTTCTTGTTTTAATAAGGTTAGGTAAGTTTTCTAAGATTCTTTTGGAGCAAAATTAAAAATTTTTACATTAACATTAATGAAAAAAATATATTTTTAAACGTATAAGAGAAAATTTTAGAAAGGACTTAATTTTAAATGACTTCTTGCTAATAAACCAGTTTTACATATTCGGCACGACATATATATATATATATATATATATATATATATATATATATATATATATATATATATATATATATATATATATATATATATATATATATATATATATATATATATATATATATATATATATATATATATATATATATATATATATATATATATATATATATATTTTATAATATATATATATATATATATATATATATAAATATATATATATATATATATATATATATATATATATATATATATATATATATATATATATATACATATATATATATATATATATATATATATATAGAGAGAGAGAGAGAGAGAGAGAGAGAGAGAGAGAGAGATAATAGATAGTAGATAGGCTTTAAACCTTATAAACCAAGACTGTGGCTTACTGGAAATAAGCCACACTGAACGGCTTCTTTAACTAATAACGTCAAACAGCGTTGTCTCCCCTCTCTCGTTATCCGTCTCTGTCCGGATAACGAGACGCGATATACCAGTTATCCGGACTGTAATAGAATTTTAGAGGCTGGGGAAGGAGGGATACCAGGGGGATAGGAGATGATGGGTATACCTCTGTGATGCTATGATATCCATTGATACATTACTAAGGTAGCGAAGACTGAGTCATAAGAAGAACAACAAGAACAACAACAAAACGAACAAGAACAAGGAGATTATTATTATTATTATTATTATTATTATTATTATTATTATTATTATTATTATTATTATTTTTATTATTATTATTATTATTATTATTATAGCTACAATCATTATTATTAGTAGTAATAGTAGTAGTAGTAGTAGTAGCAGTAGTGGCAGCAGCACAATAGTAGCAGCAGTGGCAGCAGCAGCAGTAAGCAGTGGCATTAGTGCAGCAGCAGTAGCAGTGCAGTAGTAGTAGCAGTAGTAACAGTAGTAGTAGTGGTAGTAGCAGTAGTAATAGTAGTAGTAGTGGTAGCAGCAGTAGTAACAGTGGTATTAGTGGTAGTAGCAGTAGTAACAGTAGTAGTAGTGGTAGTAGCAGTAGTAATAATAGTAGTAGTAGTGGTAATAGCAGTAGTAACAGTAGTAATAAAATTTTAATTATAATAATTGAAATATTCTTGTATAAGTAAAGTGATGATAACAGAATCAATTAATTAACTCTTAATTAAAAGTGTTAGTAATAGCATTTATAGGGAAGGAGGGAGGGGGAGGAGGGAGGGCTTAGGTGGGAGGGAGGGAGGGAGGGAGGAGGGAGGAGGGAGGGGTGGAAGGGAGGGAAGGAGGGGGGGGAAGGAAGGAGGGAGGGAGGGAGGGGAGGGAGGGAGGGAGGGAGGGAGGGAGGGAGGGAGGTAAGGAGGAGGAGGAGGGAGGAGGGAGGAGGAGGGAGGGAGGAGGGAGGGACAGGAGGAAGGGAGGAGGAGGGAGAGGGAGGAGGGTAGGAGGGAGGGAGGAGGAGGGAGGGAGGACGGGAGGGAGGAGGGAGGGAGGGAGTAGGAGGGAGGGAGGGAGAGGGGAGGAGGGAGGGAGGAGGGACGGAGGAGGGACGGGAGGAGGACGGGAGGGAGGAGGGTAGGAGGAGGGAGGGAGGGGAGGGAGGAGGAGTGGGAGGGAGGGAGGGAGGGAGGGACGTAGGGAGGGACGTAGGGAGGGAGGGAGGGAGGGAGGGAGGGAGGGACGTAGGGAGGGAGGGAGGGAGGGACGTAAGGAGGGAGGGAGAGAGCGAGGCAGAAAGGTAGAAAGTGAGAGAAAATCTGTAGGAGTTTAGGAAAGCAAAGGATAGTGAG
>NC_091349.1:7377827-7385327 GCF_038502225.1 Cherax quadricarinatus
CACAATAGTGCTGTCTCTGTGCCAATCACCTTTTGTGGAGCAGCTACCACCACTACCACTACCACCACTACCACCACTACCACCACTACTTCCTTCACCACCACTACCACCACTACTACTTCTACCACCACTACCACCAACATCCCCACCACCACTACCACCACTATCACCACTATCACCACTACCACCACTAACACTAACACCACTAACACTACCACAACTACCACCTCTACCACGACTACCACTTCTACCACCACCACACCCGCCACCACTACCACCACTTACACCACTACCACTATCACTACTACCACTACCACCACCACTTCCACCACTACCACTACTACCACTACCACCACTACCACTGCCACCACTACCACCGTTATCACTAACCCCACTACTACCACTACTACCACTACCACCACATCCACCACTACCACCATTACCACCACTGCCACCAATACCACCACTGCCATTGCCACCACTGCCACCATTACCACCACTGCCACCACCACACTACCACCCAGTGCCACGTCCATCACCACACCTACTCCATGCTGCCACCACTACCACCACTACCACTACCACCACTATCACCACTACCACTACCACCATTACCACCACTACTACCACTACCACCACTACCACTGTCACCACTACCACCACTACCACCGTTATCACTATCCCCACTACTACCACTACTACCACTACCACCACATCCACCACTACCACCATTACCACCATAACCACCACTACCACCATTACCACCACTACCACCACTAACACTACCACCAGTACCACGTCTATCACCACTACCACCACTTCCACTTCTGCCACCACTAGCATCACTACCACTACCACCACTACCACCACTACCACCACTACTACCAGTACTACCACTACCACCACTACCACCACTACCACCACTACCACCACTACCACCACTATCACCACCTCCACCACCATCACCACCACCTCCACTCCACCACTACCACCACTACTACCAGTACCACCACCACCAAAAACTACAACCACTACTACCACTACCACCACTACCACCACTACCACCACTATCACCACTATCATCACTACCACCACTACCACCACCACCACTACCACCACTATCACACTACCACCGCTAACACTACCACCACTACCACCTCTACCACTACTACCAACACTTCCGCTACCACTACCACCACTACTACCACTACTACCACTACCATCACTACAATCACTACCACTACCATCACTACAATCACTACTACCACTAACACCACTACCACCACTACCACCACCACTACTAACACCACTACCACCACTTCCACCACTATCATCACTGCAATCACTGCCACCAACACCACTACCACCACTATCACCACTATCAACACTATCACCACTAACACTACCACCACTATCACTACCCCCACTACCACCACTACTCCCACCACTTCCACCACTACCACCATTACCACCACTACCACCACTACCACTACCACCGCTACCACCACTACCATAATTACCACCACTTCCACTTCTGCCACCACTACCACCACCACCACCATTACCACCACTATTACCACTACCACCGCTACCACTACCACTATCACCACTACCACAACCACAAATACCACCACTACCACCACTGTCATCACTACCACCACTACCACCACCACCACCACTATCAACACTATCACCACTAACACTACCACCACTAACACTACCACCACTAACACTACCACTTCTACCACCACTACCACCACTACCACTACCACCACTACTATCACTACTATCACTACTACCACTACCACCACTACTACCACTACTACCACTGCAACCACTAATACCACTACTACCACTAACACCACTGCCACCACTACCAACACCTCCACTATCACAACTACCACCAATATGATCACTACCACTACTACCACCACTGCCACCTCTACCACCACTGCCACCACTACCACTACCATCACTACCACCTCTACAACCACTTCCACCACTACCACCATTACCACTAACACCGCTACTACCTCTACCACCACTATCACCACTACCACTACTACCACCACTACAACCACTACCACCACCACTACCACTTCCACCACTACCACTACTACCACCACGGGCACCACTACCACCAGTACCACCACTACCACCACTACAACCACTATCACCACTACTACCACTTCCACCACTACCACTACTACCACCAAGTCCACCACTACCACCAGTACCACCGCTACCACCACGGCCACCACTACCACCAGTGTCACCGCTACCACCACTACCACCACTACCGTCACTACCACCTCTACAACCACTTCCACCACTACCACCATTACCACTAACACCACTACTACCTCTACCACCACTATCACCACTACCACCACTACAACCACTACCACCACTACTACCACTTCCACCACTACCACTACTACCACCACGGCCACCACTACCACCAGTACCACCGCTACCACCACTACCACCACTACCATCACTACCACCACTAACACCACGACCACCACTACCACCACGACCACCACTACCACCACTACCACCATTAACACTACTACCACCACTACTAACACTACTAACACTACTGCTGCTACTAGTACCACAACTACTACTACTACTACCACAACTACTACAACAACTACTTACAGTTATTTTCACTACATCACTCCACGTCACTTTCCCACACACCATTCATCTCCTGCCAGGACAGTGCCACTCACCCTCATAGTGCCAGGGGTGTCAAGACCTGGCAATGTGACACCTGAGGTGGTGTAGGGGGGTGTCGAGCGCCTCCTACTGGTTTAGCGCCCCTCGGTTAGCAGGGAGAACGCGAAGAAAGTCTACGGAGACCCTTTGCCTCGTTTCACTTACGTCACCGACAGTGTCTTGAATCATGAATCATTTTCTCTTCTTTCAGTGGATGAATTAAGTCGGTGATTCGTTCAGTGGATGAATGAAGTCGGTGATTCTTTAGTGGATGAATGAAGTCGGTGATTCTTTCAGTGGATGAATGAAGTCGGTGATTCTTTAGTGGATGAATGAAGTCGGTGATTCTTTAGTGGATGAATGAAGTCGGTGATTCTTTAGTGGATGAATGAAGTAGGTGATTCTTTAGTGGATGAATGAAGTAGGTGATTCTTTAGTGGATGAATGAAGTCGGTGATTCGTTTAGTGGATGAATGAAGTAGGTGATTCGTTTAGTGGATGAATGAAGTAGGTGATTCTTTAGTGGATGAATGAAGTCGGTGATTCTTTAGTGGATGAATGAAGTAGGTGATTCTTTAGTGGATGAATGAAGTAGGTGATTATTTGTGGAGAATGAAGTGGTGATTCTTTATGAAATAAGCAAGGTGATTCTTTGGGAGGAATGAAGTTCGGTGATTTCTTTAGTGGATGAATGAAGTGATTCTTTGTGGGGAATGAGTTCGGTGATTCGTTTAGGATGAATGAAGTCGGTGATTCGTGGATGAATAAGAGGGAACTTTGTGGATGAAGAGGTGATCAGTGGATGAAGGTGATTCAGTATGAATATGGTGATTCTTTAGTGGATGAATGAAGTCGGTGATTCATGGATGAATGAAGGTGATTTCTTTATGGATGTGGAAGGTGAATTCTTTGTAGAATTAATCGATTCTTTTGGATGAATGAAGTCGGTGATTCGTTTAGTGGATGAATGTCAAGGTGATTCTTTATGGATAAATGAGTTCGGTTTATTCTTTAGTGGATGAATGAAGATTCTTTATGGATGGAATGAATTCGGGATTTCTTTAGTGGATGGAATGAATGAAGGTGATTCTTTGGGATGGAATGATGTTCTTTATGGATGAATGAAAGGTGATTCTTTAGTGGATGAATGAAGGTGATTCTTTGTGGATGAAGAAGAGGTGATTCTTTTGGATGAATGTTTCAGTGGATTCTTTATGGAATGAAGTCGGTGATTCTTTAGTGGATGAATGAAGTAGGTGATTCTTTAGTGGATGAATGAAGTAGGTGATTCTTTAGTGGATGAATGAAGTAGGTGATTCTTTAGTGGATGAATGAAGTAGGTGATTCTTTAGTGGATGAATGAAGTCGGTGATTCAGGATGAAGGAAAGATTCTTTAGTGGATGAATGAATGGAATGATTCGAATGAATCGATTCTTTAGTGGATGAATGAAGTCGGTGATTCTTTAGTGGATGAATGGAATCGGTGATTCGTTCAGTGGATGAATGAAGTCGGTGATTCTTTAGTGGATGAATGAAGTCGGTGATTCTTTAGTGGATGAATGGAATCGGTGATTCGTTCAGTGGATGAATGAAGTCGATGATTCATTCATCAACAAACGAATGAAATTTGTTTAGTAAGTGAAATAAATTTACTAAATAAATTAAAATCTAAAAATCATCGATTTATTCACTAAATGAAAGAATGAAAGAAGTCATTAATTATGAAGCTAAATGAAAAGAAAGAATGAAAGAAGTCAATTATTCATTCCCTAAATAAAAGAAAAATATCAGCTCTGCCGTTCTCAAACAGATTTCAATGAATCCGGATTCTATCCTCAAGAACGGTCAGAAATCCGGATTCTATCCTCAAGAACGGTCAGAAATCCGGATTCTATCCTCAAGAACGGTCAGAAATCCGGATTCTATCCTCAAGAACGGTCAGAAATCCGGATTCTATCCTCAAGAACGGTCAGAAATCCGGATTCTATCCTCAAGAACGGTCAGAAATCCGGATTCTATCCTCAAGAACGGTCAGAAATCCAGATTCTATCCTCAAGAACGGTCAGAAATCCGGATTCTATCCTCAAGAACGGTCAGAAACCAGGTTATCCTCCAAGAAGGTCGAAATCCGGATTCTATACCTCAAGGAACGTTCAAAATCCGGATTCTCCTCAAGAACGGTTACAAATCCGGATTCCTATCCTCAAGAACGATCAAATCCGGGTTCTATCCTCAAGAACGGTTGAAATCCGGATTCTATCCTTGAACGGTCAGAAATTCGGTTCTATCCCCCAAGAACTGTCAGAAATCTGGATTCTATTCTCAGGACATTCCTCCAAGAACGGTCAAGAAAATCCGGATTCTATCCTCAAGAACGGTCAGATTCCAGACCCATCCTCAAGAACGGTCAAATCCGGATTCTATCCTAAGGAACGGTCAGAAACCGGATTCTATTATAAGAACGGTTCAGTGGACTATCCTCAAGAACGGTTACCAAGGTTATCCTCAAGAACGGTCGAAATCCGATTCTATCCTCCAAAGAAACGGTCAAAAATCCGACCTATCCTAAGAACGGTCGAAACCCGGATTCTATCCTCAAGACCGGGGTTCAATCCCGGATTCTATCCAAGAACGGTGGAAATCCGGATTCTATCCTCAAGAACGGTCAGAAATCCGGATATCCTCAAGAACGATCAGAAACCTTACTATCCTCCAAGAACGGCCAGAAATCCGGATTCTATCCTAAGGCGGTCAGAAATTTGGACTTATCCTCAAGAACTTATCAAGATTCTATTCCACCTCCAAGGCGGCCAGAAATCCGGGTTCTATCCTCAAGAACGGTCGAAAATCCGGACTTATCCTCAAGAACGGTCGAAATTCGGTTCATCCTCCAAGAACGAATGAAATCCGGGATTCTCCTCAAGAACGGTCAGAAATCCGGATTCTTATCTCAAGAACAGTCAGAAATCGGATTCTATCCTCAAGGGACCGGTCAGAAATCCGGATTCTATCCTCCGAAACGTTAAATCCGCATTCTATCTCAAGAACGGCAGAACCCGACTTATCCTCAAGAACGGTCAGAAATCCGGATTCTATCTCAAGAACGGTCAGAAATCCGGATTCTTTCTAAGAACGGCCAAGGATCTATCCTAAGAACGGTCAGGAAATCCGATTCTTTCCTCAAGAACGGTCATCCGGGGTTCATCCCTCAAGAACGTCAAAAATCCGGATTCATCCTCAAAGAACAGATGGACTCTCACCCTCAAGAATCAGAAACCCGGATTCTATCCTCAAGAACGGTCAGGAAATCCGGATTCTATCCTCAAGAATCAGTTCAAAAATCCGGATTCTATCCTCAAGAACGATCAAACCCGGGTTCTATCCTCAAGAACGGTCGGAATCGGATATCTAAGAACGCGAAATCCGGATTCTTTCCTCAAGAACGGTCAGAAATCCGGATTCTATCCTTAAGAACGGTCAGAAATCCGGATTCTTTCCTCAAGAACGGTCAGAAATCCGGATTCTATCCTCAAGAACGGTCAAAAATCCGGATTCTATCCTCAAGAACGGTCAGAAATCCGGACTCTACTCCCAAAGAAAACGAAATTTTCAAAGAGAAATCTCCCCCTCCCTCCCTCCCTCCCTCCCCCCGAAACAATATATATGTGTATAAAATACCAAAAAATGCTATTGGAAATTAACTCAAAATTTTTCGAACGCTACGAGTGATCCGGATTCGTCAACGAATGTAAACACGATAGGAAAAATGCATCCGGATTCCCTAGAAAAACGTAAACACGAGCCCTCGGAGACTTAGGGAAACAAATGGGGAGAAAAATGAGAGAGAGAGAAAGAGGGGAAAAGGGAGGGGAAAAATGCAAAAACGTGTTAGCAGGGCGCAGAAACAGCGAACTAGTTCGCTGTGTTTTTTTGCGCTCGCGGTGACAGCGGCATTGTCTCGCGGGAGGGCAAAACATCGACTGAACAACGACTGTAAAAAAGAGTGGGAGTCGCTTCAGGTCGATTCTGGGCTGGTAATGATTTGGTGTGTGTGTGTGTGTGTGTGTGTGTGTGTGTGTGTGTGTGTGTGTGTGTGTGTGTGTGTGTGTGTGTGTGTGTGTGTGTGTGTGTGTGTGCGTGTGTATTAGGGGAAAACGTAAAGGTAGAGAGAAGAGAAAGTGAGGAGAAAGAAAGGAACAAAGTATATACACTGAGAAGTGTATATCTCAGTGTATAAACACACACAAATGCATATTTTTCTCAGTGTAAATACTTCGGTGTATGTATTTCAGTGTATACACCTCAGTGTATATACCTCCGTGTATATTCCTCAGTGTATATGCCTCAGTGTATATATCCCAATGTATATTCATAAGTGTATATACCTCAGTGTGTATACCTTAGTGTATATACCACGGTACCTATACTAGGTATCAAAGTATTCTTAACTTGTATTGAACACGTAACTTGCAGCCTTAAGGACCCTCGCTCAGCCGACGGCTTCTAACCCAAGAAACTAACCAGCCTATAGCCTTTAAAAACCTAACAAACTAACCAGTAGATTGACATTAAACCAGAGCAATTGCAATAACTTAAAGACGAGTCTAGCACAGGCAAAACAAATATAGATGCAATTACTGTTAATTGATAATTACCTTAGGTAAAGGTAATTAATCGAGCTGATATATATATATATATATATATATATATATATATATATATATATATATATATATATATATATATATATATATATATATATATATATATATATA
>NC_091349.1:7390327-7410327 GCF_038502225.1 Cherax quadricarinatus
GGGAGGGGTGGAGGGAGGGAGGGGTGGAGGGAGGGAGGGGTGGAGGGAGAGAGGGGTGGAGGGAGGGAGGGGTGGAGGGAGGGAGGGGTGGAGGGAGAGAGGGGTGGAGGGAGGGAGGGGTGGAGGGAGGGAGGGGTGGAGGGAGAGAGGGGTGGAGGGAGGGGGAAGAAACATTAAGAAGGAAAAAATAGAGAGAGTGTGGATAGCGAGGTGGAGAGTAAGACGTGAAGGAAGATAAGAAGAAGGAAGAGGAAGAAGAGGAGGAGTAGAGACAGAAAGAAAATGGAGGATGAGAGACAGAGGGAAAGACGGAGACAGGAGAGGGAGGGAGAAAGGAGGAAGAGAGAGAAAAACAATAAGAACGAGAATAACAATAGCATTATTATTATTATTATTATTATTATTATTATTATTATTATTATTATTATTATTATTATTATTATTATTATTATAATTATTATTATTATTATTATTATTATTATTATTATTATTATTATTATTATTATTATTATTAATATTATCATTGTTATTATTTTTGGTATTATTATTATTATTATTATTATTATTATTATTATATTGGTATTATCATTATTGTTATTATTATTATTGGTGTTATTATTATTATTATTATTATTATTATTATTATTATTATTATTATTATTATTATTATTATTATTATTATTATTAATTAATTAATTAATTAAGAGGGCGGGCTACTGCGCGGTCAGACGTTTCGCGGGCGGGTGGTGGTGCGGGCGGACGTTCGGTCGGGCGGTCGGGCGATCGGACGGTCGGGCGGGCGGTCGGGCGGGCGGTCAGGCGGGCGGGCGGTCGGGCGGGCGGGCGGGCGGTCGGGCGGGCGGGCGGGCGGGCGGGCGGGCACAGCAATGGGTGGTACACGAAGTAGATCGATCAGACCTTGTCCGCCTCACTCCACCCATTCATGGGGCGTCACTACGCCCACTATCTCTCCTGGGGAGGGGAGGGGAGGGGAGAGGGGCATAGAGGGAAGGAGGGAGGGAGAGGAGGGAGAAAAGCGGAAGAGGCAGGACAAGAAGAAAGAGTTGGGAGGGGGGCGGAGGGAGAGAGGAGAAGAATGACGGAGGGAGGGTAGGAGGGACGGAGGAAGGAAGGAAGAGAAGGAGGGAGGGAGGGAGAAAGTTGAATAACTCCAAGGAAAAGAGCAAAGAGAGAGAGAGAGAGAGAGAGAGAGAGAGAGAGAGAGGAAAGATAAAACGAGGTGCAGATTGCTAAGTACATTATTTCAGTCATGATTTCAGCTGAAGTTTGACTGATATCGACTGCTTCATTACATGGTAATACTCCTAAATATCATTATTACCAGAACTATTAATGATCAACTATGGCAGTTCACTTCGTGTTTCAAGGTGGGAATTACACCATTAATGTGGCTCCTACACCGGCAGGAAAGATGTGTGTCTGGATACACTGACTGCATACACTGACTGCATACACTGACTGCATACACTGACTGCATACACTGACTGCATACACTGACTGGATACACTGACTGCATACACTGACTGGATACACTGACTGGATACACTGACTGGATACACTGACTGGATACACTGACTGGATACACTGACTGGATACACTGACTGCATATACTGACTGCATACACTGACTGCATACACTGACTGCATACACTGACTGCATACACTGACTGCATACACTGACTGCATACACTGACTGCATACACTGACTGGATATACTGACTGCATACACTGACTGGATATACTGACTGCATACACTGACTGCATACACTGACTGGATACACTGACTGGATACACTGACTGCATACACTGACTGGATACACTGACTGGATACACTGACTGGATACACTGACTGGATACACTGACTGGATACACTGACTGCATACACTGACTGCATACACTGACTGCATACACTGACTGGATACACTGACTGGATACACTGACTGCATACACTGACTGCATACACTGACTGGATACACTGACTGCATACACTGACTGGATACACTGACTGCATACACTGACTGCATACACTGACTGCATACACTGACTGCATACACTGACTGGATACACTGACTGGATACACTGACTGCATACACTGACTGCATACACTGACTGCATACACTGACTGGATACACTGACTGGATACACTGACTGCATACACTGACTGCATACACTGACTGCATACACTGACTGCATACACTGACTGGATACACTGACTGGATACACACTGCATACACTGACATACACTGACTGGATACACTGACTGCATACACTGACTGGATACACTGACTGCATACACTGATTGCATACACTGACTGCATACACTGACTGGATACACTGACTGGATACACTGACTGGATATACTGACTGGATACACTGACTGGATACAATGACTGGATACACTGACTGGATACACTGGATACTGACTGGATACACTGACTGGATACACTGACTGCATACACTGACTGGATACACTGACTGGATACACTGGATACACTGACTGATACACTGACTGGATACACTGACTGATACACTGGACTGACTGGATACACTGACTGGATACACTGACTGGATACACTGACTGGATACACTGACTGGATACACTGACTGGATACACTGACTGGATACACTGACTGGATACACTGACTGGATACTGACTGGACTGACTGGATACACTGACTGGATACACTGACTGGATACACTGACGGGATACACTGACTGGATACACTGACTGGATACACTGACTGCATACACTGACTGGATACACTGACTGGATACACTGACTGCATACACTGACTGCATACACTGACTGGATATACTGACTGCATACACTGACTGCATACACTGACTGCATACACTGACTGGATACACTGACTGGATACACTGACTGGATACACTGACTGGATACACTGACTGGATACACTGACTGGATACACTGACTGGATACACTGACTGGATACACTGACTGGATACACTGACTGCATACACTGACTGGATACACTGACTGGATACACTGACTGGATACACTGACTGGATACACTGACTGGATACACTGACTGGATACACTGACTGGATACTGACTGCATACACTGACTGCATACACTGACTACACTGACTGATACACTGACTGGATACACTGACTGAATACACTGACTGGATACACTGACTGGTTACATTGACTGAATACACTGACTGGATACACTGACTGCATACACTGACTGAATACACTGACTGGATACACTGACACTGACTGCATACACTGACTGGATACACTGACTGGATACACTGACTGCATACACTGACTGCATACACTGACTGCATACACTGACTGGATATACTGACTGGATACACTGACTGGATACACTGACTGGATACACTGACTGCATACACTGACTGGATACACTGACTGGATACACTGACTGGATACACTGACTGGATACACTGACTGGATACACTGACTGCATATACTGACTGCATATACTGACTGGATACACTGACTGGATACACTGACTGGATACACTGACTGGATACACTGACTGGATATACTGACTGGATACACTGACTGGATACACTGACTGGATACACTGACTGCATACACTGACTGGATACACTGACTGGATACACTGACTGGATATACACTGACTGGCATACACTGACTGGATACACTGACTGGATACACTGACTGAATACACTGACTGGATACACTGACTGGATACACTGACTGGATACACTGACTGCATACACTGGATACACTGACTGGATACACTGGCTGGATACACTGACTGATACTGACTGCATACACTGACTGCATACACTGATACACTGACTGGATACACTGACTGGATACACTGGATACACTGACTGGATACTGACTGGATACACTGACTGGATACACTGACTGGATACACTGACTGCATACACTGACTGCATACACTGACTGGATACACTGACTGGATACACTGACTGGATACACTGACTGGATACACTGACTGGATACACTGACTGGATACACTGACTGCATATACTGACTGGATACACTGACTGGATACACTGACTGGATACACTGACTGGATACACTGACTGGATACACTGACTGGATACACTGACTGGATACACTGACTGGATACACTGACTGGATACACTGACTGGATACACTGACTGGATACACTGACTGGATACACTGACTGGATACATTGACTGGATACACTGACTGGATACACTGACTGGATACACTGACTGGATACACTGACTGGATACACTGACTGGATACACTGACTGGATACACTGACTGGATACACTGACTGGATATACTGACTGGATACACTGACTGGATACACTGACTGGATATACTGACTGGATACACTGACTGGATACACTGACTGGATACACTGACTGGATACACTGACTGGATACACTGACTGGATACACTGACTGGATACACTGACTGCATACACTGACTGCATACACTGACTGGATACACTGACTGGATACACTGACTGGATACACTGACTGGATACACTGACTGCATACACTGACTGCATACACTGACTGGATACACTGACTGCATACACTGACTGGATACACTGACTGGATACACTGACTGCATACACTGACTGGATACACTGACTGCATACACTGACTGCATACACTGACTGGATATACTGACTGCATACACTGACTGCATACACTGACTGGATACACTGACTGGATACACTGACTGGATACACTGACTGCATACACTGACTGGATACACTGACTGCATACACTGACTGCATACACTGACTGCATACACTGACTGGATACACTGACTGCATACACTGACTGGATACACTGACTGGATACACTGACTGCATACACTGACTGCATACACTGACTGCATACACTGACTGGATACACTGACTGCATACACTGACTGGATACACTGACTGCATACACTGACTGCATACACTGACTGGATACACTGTCTGGATACACTGACTGGATACACTGACTGCATACACTGACTGGATACACTGACTGAATACACTGACTGGATACACTGACTGGATACACTGACTGGATACACTGACTGGATACACTGGATACACTGACTGGATACACTGGCTGGATACACTGGATACACTGACTGGATACACTGGATACACTGACTGGATACACTGGATACACTGACTGGATACACTGGATACACTGACTGGATACACTTGCTGGATACACTGACTGGATACACTGACTGGATACACTGGATACACTGACTGGATACACTGGATACACTGACTGGATACACTGGATACACTGGAGACACTGACTGGATGCACTGACTGGATACACTGACTGGATACACTGACTGGATACACTGGATACACTGACTGGATATACTGACTGGATATACTGGATACACTGACTGGATATACTGGATGCACTGACTGGATACACTGACTGGATATACTGACTGGATATACTGGATACACTGACTGGATACACTGACTGGATATACTGGATACACTGACTGGATACACTGACTGGATATACTGGATACACTGACTGGATACACTGACTGGATACACTGACTGAATACACTGACTGGATATACTGGATACACTGACTGGATACACTGACTGGATATAGTGGATACACTGACTGGATACACTGACTGGATATACTGGATACACTGACTGGATACACTGACTGGATATACTGGATACACTGACTGGATACACTGACTGGATATACTGGATACACTGACTGGATACACTGACTGGATATACTGACTGGATGTACTGGATACACTGACTGGATATACTGGATACACTGACTGGATACACTGACTGGATACACTGTATACACTGACTGGATATACTGACTGGATATACTGGATACACTGACTGGATACACTGGATACACTGACTGGATACACTGGATACACTGACTGGATACACTGGATATACTGACTGGATACACTGGATACACTGACTGGATACACTGGATACACTGACTGGATATCCTGACTGGATATACTGGATACACTGACTGGATATAATGGATACACTGACTGGATACACTGACTAGATATACTGACTGGATGTACTGGATACACTGACTGGATATACTGGATACACTGGCTGGATACACTGGATACACTGGCTGGATACACTGACTAGATATACTGACTGGATGTACTGGATACACTGACTGGATATACTGGATACACTGGCTGGATACACTGGATACACTGGCTGGATACACTGACTAGATATACTGACTGGATACACTGACTGGATACACTAACTGGATACCCTGGATACACTGACTGGATACACTCACTGGATACACTCACTGGATACACTGACTGGATACATTGACCGGATACACTGACTGGATATACTGACTGGATACATTGACTGGATATTCTGACTGGATACACTGACTGGATATACTGACTGGATACACTGACTGGATATACTGACTGGATACACTGACTGGATACATTGACTGAATATTCTGACTGGATACACTGACTGGATACACTGACTGGATACATTGACTGGATATTCTGACTGGCTACACTGACTGGATATACTGACTGGATACACTGACTGGATATACTGACTGGATACACTGACTGGATACATTGACTGGATACATTGACTGGATACACTGACTGGATACATTGACTGCTTACACTGAATGGATACACTGACTGGATATACTGACTGGATACACTGACGATACATTGACTGGATACGTTGACTGGATACACTGACTGAATACATTGACTGGATACACTGACTGGATATACTAACTGGATATACTGACTGGATACATTGACTGGATACACTGACTGGATATACTGACTGGATACACTGACTGGATATACTGACTGGATACATTGACTGGATACACTGACTGGATACATTGACTGGATACACTGACTGGATACACTGACTGGATACACTGACTGGATACACTGACTGGATACATTGACTGGATACACTGACTGGATACATTGACTGGATACACTGACTGGATATACTGACTGGATACACTGACTGGATACACTGACTGGATACACTGACTGGATACATTGACTGGATACACTGACTGGATACATTGACTGGATACAC
Organism: Cherax quadricarinatus; assembly: GCF_038502225.1. Classification (NCBI taxonomy): domain Eukaryota; kingdom Metazoa; phylum Arthropoda; class Malacostraca; order Decapoda; family Parastacidae; genus Cherax; species Cherax quadricarinatus. Next base: position 7,397,466 of record NC_091349.1, read on the forward strand.
TGACTGGATATACTGACTGGATATACTGACTGGATACACTGACTGGATATACTGACTGGATATAATGACTGGATACACTGACTGGATACATTGACTGGATACACTGAGTGGATATACTGACTGGATACACTGACTGGATATACTAACTGGATACACTGACTGGATACACTGACTGGATATACTGACTGGATACATTGGCTATATACACTGACTGGATACACTGACTGGATACACTGACTGGATATACTGACTGGATACACTGACTGGATACACTCACAGGATACACTCACTGGATACACTTAGTGGATACACTCACTGGATACACTCACTGGATACACTCACTGGTTACACTGACTGGATATACAGACTGGATACACTGACTGGATACATTGACTGGATACACTGACTGGATGCACTGACTGGATATACTGACTGGATATTCTGACTGGATACACTGACTGGATACATTGACTGGATACGCTGGATACACTGGCTGGATATACTGACTGGATAGTGATTTTTTTCAATTATCATCATTAAAAATAAATCGGCGATATTAGAGATACCGATTTTTTATTTCTGGACGGTAGTCAGATCATTTTATCTTTTTTGCTTACATAATTTATCAAATTTAAAATGAGATGCTGCTTATTGCTGTCTGTTTGAGATGTTGCATCATGTCATCTCAGTGACATGCTGCTTCTTGTTGTCTCTGTAAGATGCTGATTCATGTCATCTCAGTGAGATGTTGCATCATGTCATCTCAGTGAGATGCTGCTTCTTGTTGCCTTTGTAAGATGCTGATTCATGTCATCTCAGTGAGATGCTGCTTCATGTCATCTCTGTGAGAACCTTGGGAGAACTGTATCATAATCGATGCACAGACTTGATTCTCTAACAGGATGACTTGATGTGTCTGAGAACACATCTTGTATTCAGTCTGAAGAAATTCGCAAACAGCATCACTGGAGTGAGAATTTTTCGCAGCTTTGGATGTAGGTTGGCCTGGTACATGTGTGTGGGTGTGAGATGGACCTGCCTAGCATGGGCCAATAGGCCTACTGCAGCTCTGCTTGAATAATTGTTTCCTTCAGTTACGTGCCTGTGGACACCGCAGACAGCAGAGGTGGAGAGGTCAGATTAGGGTAGTCAGTATACAAGTAAACCTCTGACCTCTTCACTTTGCTATAGACTGAAGGAACTAACCATCTTCTGTCAAGGCTGAGGTACATACCACCTTCTGTCAATAATAAGGGACTGATCACGTATCTTGAATGAGGGACTGGTCATGTTTTATCAACACTGAGGCACTGACCACCTTCTATCAAGGCTGAGGGACTGAACAACTTCTATAAAGACAGAGGAACTGACCACTCTGACAAGATTGATGGACTAACCCCCTTCTATCAGGACTGAGGCACTGACCATCTTCTATCAAGACTGAGGCACTGACCATCTTCTATCAAGACTGAGGCACTGACCATCTTCTATCAAGACTGAGGCACTGACCATCTTCTATCAAGACTGAGGCACTGACTATCTTCTATCAAGACTGAGGCACTGACCATCTTCTATCAAGACTGAGGCACTGACCACTTTCTATCAAGACTGATGGACTGGCTGGACTGACCCCCTTCTATTAAGACTGAGACACTGACTAGCTTCTATCAAGGCTGACTGACCGCTCACCCGTACCTCCCCACTAATACTGCAGTCACCTCTGTATTTGACTGATGAAGCCTGCTGCGCATGCGATAAGTTTCGTCCATAAAGACACCAGAGTGCTACACACGTGTCTTACTCACCTCTAGATGAATGAATCGATCCAGAGACTAATGAGTTGCAGCATCAAGTACCAGTCAATTATCTTGTTCACATATACTCTTACTAAATTAGTGAAAAAAAATACAACATATCAGGAGATTATTTGCTGAACAACCTGTCTACTGTATATGTGGGAAAATATACTCGTGTGCTTACTTTTGTTAGGTGAGGCATTTGTCATTTACGATTCAGCCTTTTGTGTCCACGGTCCTAGCCACGCATCCAGGCCTTTTGTAGGCCTTTTTAAATATTCTGATTTACATGTATAAATCAATGCTAGAACAGAGGTGAAAAATATTTAATGAATAAGGATGTATAGAAGGGACACAAATGAGTTAATAATTCACGATGTTGTTATTCATCTCTGGTCATGATTGCAGTAATGAAAATGGTTCTCTGAGCCATTTATCATGTAGATAAATGGTTCACAGAACCGACAAGTTGATAACTTAAACACATGTGCAACTCTTGGGTATCTTTATTGAGGAAACGTTTGGCCACACAGTGGCTTCATCAGTCCTATACAAAGGAGAATGGTGAAGATCAGAAGGTAACTGAGGTAATCAGTCCCTCAGTCTGAAATCGATATAATCATTCATCAGTCTTGAAAATACTGATAGTGTACACTGGGAGTTTAATCCAATGAAGCCTTACTGACCCTCGCTTAAGATACCCCATCCCCACTTACCGAGTTAACCTGGAGTTTACCTGGAGAGAGTTCCGGGAGTCAACGCCCCCGCGGCCCGGTCTGTGACCAGGCCTCCTGGTGGATCAGAGCCTGATCAACCAGGCTGTTGCTGCTGGCTGCACGCAAACCAACGTACGAGCCACAGCCCGGCTGATCAGGAACTGACTTTAGGTGCTTGTCCAGTGCCAGCTTGAAGACTGCCAGGGGTCTGTTGGTAATCCCCCTTATGTGTGCTGGGAGGCAGTTGAACAGTCTCGGGCCCCTGACACTTATTGTATGGTCTCTTAACGTGTTAGTGACACCCCTGCTTTTCATTGGGGGGATGGTGCATCGTCTGCCAATTCTTTTGCTTTCGTAGTGAGTGATTTTCGTGTGCAAGTTCGGTACTAGTCCCTCTAGGATTTTCCAGGTGTATATAATCATGTATCTCTCCCTCCTGCGTTCCAGGGAATACAGGTTTAGGAACCTCAAACGCTCCCAGTAATTGAGGTGTTTTATCTCCGTTATGCGCGCCGTGAAAGTTCTCTGTACATTTTCTAGGTCGGCAATTTCACCTGCCTTGAAAGGTGCTGTTAGTGTGCAGCAATATTCCAGCCTAGATAGAACAAGTGACCTGAAGAGTGTCATCATGGGCTTGGCCTCCCTAGTTTTGAAGGTTCTCATTATCCATCCTGTCATTTTTCTAGCAGATGCGATTGATACAATGTTATGGTCCTTAAAGGTGAGATCCTCCGACATGATCACTCCCAGATCTTTGACGTTGGTGTTTCGCTCTATTTTGTGGCCAGAATTTGTTTTGTACTCTGATGAAGATTTAATTTCCTCATGTTTACCATATCTGAGTAATTGAAATTTCTCATCGTTGAACTTCATATTGTTTTCTGCAGCCCACTGAAAGATTTGGTTGATGTCCGCCTGGAGCCTTGCAGTGTCTGCAATGGAAGACACTGTCATGCAGATTCGGGTGTCATCTGCAAAGGAAGACACGGTGCTGTGGCTGACATCCTTGTCTATGTCGGATATGAGGATGAGGAACAAGATGGGAGCGAGTACTGTGCCTTGTGGAACAGAGCTTTTCACCGTAGCTGCCTCGGACTTTACTCTGTTGACACTTGGGACACTTAAAGTTAAAAAGATAGACCAGTGTCAGGAGATGTTTGCCTTGTTTCCTGACGAATAAAACACCACTAACTTGATATTTTGTAGGAAGAAAAAAACTTAGGTTGCAAATTTGCCACAAACAGATTTTTTCTCTGAACCAAGAATGAATGAGATGAATTTGCCACGAGGAGGCCTATGTAATGTTGGCCTACGGGGTTAAATTTGGAATGACATTATTTTCACTAAGGTGACACGTTTCTCTCTCTATCTCTCTCTCTCTCTCTCTCTCTCTCTCTCTCTCTCTCTCTCTCTCTCTCTCTCTCTCTCTCTCTCATGCCATCCTTTCGTGTCAGCTCATCACCCGCCTCAGGAAGAGGGGGAGGGGAGGGAGTAGAAGGAAGGGATGGAGGAGTAGGAGGAGGAGGAGGACGAGGGGAGAGGAGGGGAGAGAGGGGTGGATGAAAGAAGAGAATAAAAGACGAAAGAGGGGGGAGGGAGAGAAGAGGTGGATTAAGCAATTGTGGGTGGTATATGTAGCAGAAATAGGGGGGGGGAGAAGGGGGAGGGGGGGCGGCGTCCAGCCATTGTTGATCATACGAAAATTTGCATATCTATAGAAACTCTCGTTCGTTTCCCTCCGCCTGGCCACGGCTTCGTCGGGGGCGCCTGGCCAGACGTTTCGCTCATCCGAACACGCTTCTCGCTCGGACGGCCCTCCCCATTCCCTCCCCTCCCCTCCTCTCCCCCTCCCCCCGTCGTGACATCAAGCGTCCGACAATGTTTCGAACTCTCTGGGTGAGGCACATTTCGCCCGGTGTTTCAGTATAATGTTGGCTCCGGAAAAAGAGAATAATCACACTTCATCCGAGGAAGAAGAGGGATGGTTCAACTCCTGGGATCTAGAACTCTTCACCGGATTCAAGGGTAAGTGAACCCCTGTGCTTCTGATTCTGTACTAGTGACCTCTGGTTCTGTGTTAGTGATTCCCTGGTTCTGTACTAGTGACCTCTGGTTCTGTGTTAGTGATTGACCCCATGGTTCTGTACTAGTGACCCCTGGTTCTCTACTAGTGACCCCTGGCTTTGTTCTAGTGACCCCCTGGTTCTGTACTAGTGACTTCTGGTTCTCTGTTAGTGACACCTGGTTCTGTGCTAGTGATTCCCTGGTTCTGTTCTAGTGACCCCCTGGTTCTGTGCTAGTGACCCCTTGGTTCTGTGTTAGTGACCCCTGGTTCTGTACTAATGACCCCTGGTTCTGTGTTAGTGATCCCTGATTCTGCTCTAGTGACCCCTGGTTCTCTACTAGTGACCCCTGGTTTTGTTCTAGTGACCCCCGATTCTGTTCTCGCGACCCCCTGGTTCTGTGGTAGTGACCTCCTGTTTCTGTGCTAGCGACCCCTGGTTCTGCATTAATGACCCTCTGGTTCTGTTCTAATGAGCCATGGTTATGTTCTAGTGACCCCTGGTTCTGTGCTCGTGATCTGGTTCTGTGTTAGTGACCCCTGGTTCTGTGCTAGTGACCCCCTTGTACTGTGCTCGTGATCTGGTTCTGTGCTAGTGACCCCTGGTTCTGTGCTAGTGACCCCCTTGTACTGTGCTCGTTATCTGGTTCTGTGCTAGTGACCCCTGGTTCTGTGCTAGTGACCCCCTTGTACTGTGCTCGTGATCTGGTTCTGTGCTAGTGACCCCCTTGTACTGTGCTCGTGATCTGGTTCTGTGCTAGTGACCCCTGGTTCTGTGCTAGTGACCTCTGGTTCTGTGCTAGTGACCCCCATGTTCTGTGCTCGTGATCTGGTTCTGTGCTAGTGGCCCTCTCGTTCTTCCCTAGTGACCCCTGGTTCTCTTCCAGTGATCCTCTGGTTCTCGTCTAGTGATCCCTAGTTCCAGTCCAATGACTCCTGGCGTGATTGTGAAGACCTGTTGTGAAGACCTCGTTAACCCCTCCCCCCGGTGTTCCTCTAGGTATCGTGTATGTTGTGGTCATGTCTCCCATGTTTACAACATCAAGCGCAGCGAGGTCTGGCACCTTATATCCAGCGCCAGTCTTGTTGTGAATCTTTGCACTTTCCTAAAATCTGTGTGTGTGTGTGTGTGTGTGTGTGTGTGTGTGTGTGTGTGTGTGTGTGTGTGTATGTGTGAATTATTATTATTATTCTTATTATCATCATCATTACATATTATTGTTATTGTTTTATCATTATTTAAATTATTGTTATCGTCCAAAGTTTATGTACCGGAACCGGAGATTTATGAAAAAATATTAAATATTAATACACTAGAAACATTGTAATAATTATGATGACTAATATAAATATATATATATATATATATATATATATATATATATATATATATATATATATATATATATATATATATATATATATATATATATATATATATATATATATATATATATATATATATATATATATATATATATATATATATATATATAAAGGTGGGGGGATAAAACATGCTAAAGGAGGGGTGATGAGCAATGAATGGGGATAGTAGATGGGAGAAGGGGAAGAGGAGGGGATAGAGAGGCTAACACCCCTTTCACCCCTCTTAACCCCTTCCCTTCCTTCCCCCTTCCTCTCATCCCCCCACCCTCCCATCCCCCCCACCCATCCACCCCCACCCTCCCATCCCCCCCACCCATCCACCCCCACCCTCCCATCCCCCCACCCATCCACCCCCACGCTCCCATCCCCCCCACCCTCCCTCATCTCTCTCTCTCTCTCTCACTCTCTCTCTCTCTGAGAAAACCCTTGGCGTTGACATTTCCATATTGCTGTTAAAATCATACTCATTTGTGCCGGCTTTCAATGCACCTTTGTGCGAATCATTTATGGGTATTGAAAGCCGGTGAAAGGCGGGAGTGAGCGCAGAATAGCGCGCGCTATGCTGTTTACAAATAGCGGCCATGTAACACAGTTTCCCTGCAGACATCGCTCGTTTCTCCCGGCCATCGTTCAGAGGGCTCCTGCCTCAGCCTGGCGGCGCCACAGGTACGACGGCTGAGCCAAAGATTCTGACCTAAGTCGAAACATCGACTTAGCTGGCAGTAACATTCAATGTGTCTAATTAACCGTTGCATCTATATTCATATCAAACATCACGACACTAGGGATGTAAGCCTCTGTGTCGAGTAGCTGCGGGATTTTGACTCTTAGGGTTAGGGGGTGGTAAGGGTGGGAGTTTGGGGTTCCCAGGGGTCAGTGGCTTGGGGTTCTGGTGGTTTACAGGGATACATAAAATAGGTGTGCCTAATAGCGAACTTGTGTATTCACCTGACAGGGGGCTGCTTGCCTTAGGTGATGTTCCTCTGAGCAACTGCTCTCTTAGTGGGTGTATCTCTCTCTCTCTCTCTCTCTCTCTCTCTCTCTCTCTCTCTCTCTCTCTCTCTCTCTCTCTCTCTCTCTCTTTACACAATGGTTTTTATCTGGTTAGGTTGAGGGTTCCTAACTTATTTATAAGCTAGGAGCTGTTACCTACTAAGGGAATAGGATTGAGATGGAGCCAGATGTGGGTCAGCTGTGGGTCAGCTGTGAGCCAGCTGTGGGTCAGCTGTGAGTCAGCTGTGAGTCAGCTGTGGGTCAGCTGTGGGTCAGCTGTGGGTCAGCTGTGAGTCAGCTGTGAGTCAGCTGTGGGTCAGCTGTGAGTCAGCTGTGAGTCAGCTGTGGGTCAGCTGTGGGTCAGCTGTGGGTCAGCTGTGGGTCAGCTGTGGGTCAGCTGTGGGTCAGCTGTAGGTCAGCTGTGGATCAGCTGTGGGTCAGCTGTGGGTCAGCTGTGGTTTAACAGCAGATCAGCAGCAGAGTAACATTTTCTGAAACCATACCGACGGTCAAATGAAACTGAGTGGTAATCTAACAACGCTGGCATCCGTCGTGAGATTATTGTCGCAAGAATCTTGTCTGTGATTGGCAGGAGTGACGCTGGTCTTGCCAGTGGTTGACAGGAGTGACATTAATCTTGCCAGTGGTTGACAGGAGTGACGCTGGTTTTGGCAATGATTGGCAGGAGTGACACTGGTTTTGGCAGTGATTGACAGGAGTGACACTGGTTTTGGCAGTGATTGGCAGGAGTGACACTGGTTTTGGCAGTGATTGACAGGAGTGACACTGGTTTTGGCAATGATTGGCAGGAGTGACACTGGTTTTGGCAGTGATTGACAGGAGTGACACTGGTTTTGGCAGTGACTGACAGGAGTGACACTGGTTTTGGCAGTGATTGACAGGAGTGACACTGGTCTGTATTTGCTGATTTCCACTCTCCTCTTCTTTTTGTAAACACGGACTATTTTTGCCTCTTTCCACAGAGAAGGTCATTTACACTGTGTTTAGCAGTGTTGATAGATGCGAGTCAGAGGTGCTGCTAGCTGGTCTACCCATCTACTCAGTTCTAGCGGCTAGCATAGGGGGTTCCTTTGCTGCATCAGGAACTTGCATCTTGACAAGACGATTTAGTGGAATAGTTTCATCAGGTGAATAACCTTGACGTTCCTTGACCAAGGACCAGCAGGTTTTGGAGCCCACGCTACCCCGGGCCAGTTTTCTTGTATCTGCCTTCCATCTAGAGATGGCCCAGCTTTAGATTTCTTCCATATGGCATCAGGCTCGCCTGTGCAGGTTGCTGTTATGAATACCGGGATGACTCCTGTACTTTCTTCAAGCCTTGTACTTAGAAGTAGCAGCCTCTCCACAACGGAAGATGAACCAAGACTGATCTGAAGGCTTCGTCACATACTGTCGGTGAGGGAGACACTTGTGTTGGAGATTAAGGACGTGTTTAGTGAAGGTGTCCACTTGGCTATCAAGGTCACCTGGGAGAAGACCGTCCCAATCACAGGTGGCGACCTCTGAGCAAAGGTCTGGCCAGTTTTCACTTTCCCACAGCCAGGTGATACTCTCTCTCTCTCTCTCTCTCTCTCTCTCTCTCTCTCTCTCTCTCTCTCTCTCTCTCTCTCTCTCTCTCTCTCTCTCTCTCTCTCTCTCTCTCTCTCTCTCTCTCTCTCTCTCTCTCTCTCTCTCTCGGGCATCATGCCTCACTCGATAGTCAATACAAATGAGAAAATTTAAGAAGATTTGATAAATAATGAAGGCAAGGTTTTGCTCACATTGAAGTATTGACAGTTCCCAGCGAGCGAAACTTAGCTGGAACAACAGCCACGTGAAAAGTTTCACCCACGGTGGTGCTTCATCCCCCAAAGTGTGACTTTATCACCCACAGTGTGACTTTATCACCCACAGTGTGACTTTATCACCCACAGTGTGACTTTATCACCCACAGTGTGGCTTTATTACCCACAGTGTGGCTTTATCACCCACAGTGTGGCTTTATTACCCACAGTGTGGCTTTATCACCCACAGTGTGGCTTTATCACCCACAGTGTGAATTTATTACCCACAGTGTGGCTTTATCACCCACAGTGTGGCTTTATCACCCACAGTGTGAATTTATTACCCACAGTGTGGCTTTATCACCCACAGTGTGACTTCATCACCCACAGTGTGAGTTTATTACCCACAGTGTGGCTTTATCACCCATAGTGTGGCTTTATTACCCACAGTGTGGATTTATTACCCACAGTGTCACTTTATCACCCACAGTGTGGCTTTATTACCCACAGTGTGGCTTTATCACCCACAGTGTGGCTTTATTACCCACAGTGTGACTTTATTACCCACAGTGTGGCTTTATCACCCACAGTGTGGCTTTATTACCCACAGTGTCACTTTATCACCCACAGTGTGGCTTTACTACCCACCGTGTGACTTTATCACCCACAGTGTGGCTTTATTACCCACAGTGTGGCTTAATCACCCACAGTGTGGCTTTATCACCCACAGTGTGGCTTTATCACCCACAGTGTGACTTTATCACCCACAGTGTGGCTTTATCACCCACAGTGTGGCTTTATCACCCACAGCGTGACTTCATCACCCACAGTGTGGCTTTATCGCCCAAAGTGTGACTTTATCACCCAGAGTGTGGCTTTGTCACCCACAGTGTGGCTTTATCACCCACAGTGTGACTTTATCACCCACAGTGTGGCTTTATCACCCACAGTGTGGCTTTATCACCCACAGTGTGACTTTATCACCCACGGTGTGGCTTTATCGCCCACAGTGCGGCTTTATCACCCACAGTGTGGCTTTATCACCCACAGTGTGGCTTTATCACCCACAGTGTGGCTTTATCACCCACAGTGTGGCTTTATCACCCACAGTGTGGCTTTATCACCCACAGTGTGGCTTTATCACCCACAGTGCGGCTTTATTACCCACAGTGTGGCTTTATCACCCACAGTGTGGCTTTATCACCCACAGTGTGGCTTTATCACCAACAGTGTGGCTTTATTACCCACAGTGTGGCTTTATCACCCACAGTGTGACTTTATTACCCACAGTGTGGCTTTGTCACCCGCAGTGTGGCTTTATCACCCACAGTGTGGCTTTATCACCCACAGTGTGGCTTTATCACCCACAGTGTGAATTTATCACCCACAGTGTGGCTTTATCACCCACAGTGTGGCTTTATCACCCACAGTGTGGCTTTATCACCCACAGTGTGGCTTTATCACCCACAGTGTGGCTTTATCACCCACAGTGTGGCTTTATCACCCACAGTTTGACTTTATCACCCACAGTGTGGCTTTATCACCCACAGTGTGGCTTTATTACCCACAGTGTGGCTTTATCACCCACAGTGTGGCTTTATCACCCACAGTGTGGCTTTATCACCCACAGTGTGGCTTTATCACCCACAGTGTGGCTTTATCACCCACAGTGTGGCTTTATCACCCACAGTGTGGCTTTATCACCCACAGTGTGGCTTTATCACCCACAGTGTGGCTTTATCACCCACAGTGTGGCTTTATCACCCACAGTGTGACTTTATCACCCACAGTGTGGCTTTATCACCCACAGTGTGGCTTTATCACCCACAGTGTGGCTTTATCACCCACAGTGTGGCTTTATCACCCACAGTGTGGCTTTATCACCCACAGTGTGGCTTTATCACCCACAGTGTGGCTTTATCACCCACAGTGTGGCTTTATCACCCACAGTGTGACTTTATCACCCACAGTGTGGCTTTATCACCCACAGTGTGGCTTTGTTTCCTACAGTGTGGCTTTATCACCCACAGTGTGGCTTTATCACCCACAGTGTGGCTTTATCACCCACAGTGTGGCTTTATCACCCACAGTGTGGCTTTATCACCCACAGTGTGACTTTATCACCCACAGTGTGGCTTTATCACCCACAGTGTGGCTTTATCACCCACAGTGTGACTTTATCACCCACAGTGTGACTTTATCACCCACAGTGTGGCTTTATCACCCACAGTGTGGCTTTATCACCCACAGTGTGGCTTTATCACCCACAGTGTGGCTTTATCACCCACAGTGGCTTTATCACCCACAGTGTGGCTTTATCACCCACAGTGTGGCTTTATCACCCACAGTGTGGCTTTATCACCCACAGTGTGGCTTTATCACCCACAGTGTGGCTTTATCACCCACAGTGTGGCTTTATCACCCACAGTGTGGCTTTATCACCCACAGTGTGACTTTATTACCCACAGTGTGGCTTTATCACCCACAGTGTGGCTTTATCACCCACAGTGTGGCTTTATCACCCACAGTGTGACTTTATCACCCACAGTGTGGCTTTATCACCCACAGTGTGACTTTATCACCCACAGTGTGGCTTTATCACCCACAGTGTGACTTTATCACCCACAGTGTGGCTTTATCACCCACAGTGTGGCTTTATCACCCACAGTGTGACTTTATCACCCACAGTGTGACTTTATCACCCACAGTGTGGCTTTATAACCCACAGTGTGACTTTATCACCCACAGTGTGGCTTTATTACCCACAGTGTGACTTTATCACCCACAGTGTGGCTTTATCACCCACAGTGTGAATTTATCACCCACAGTGTGGCTTTATCACCCACAGTGTGGCTTTATCACCCACAGTGTGGCTTTATCACCCACAGTGTGGCTTTATCACCCACAGTGTGGCTTTATCACCCACAGTGTGACTTTATCACCCACAGTGTGGCTTTATCACCCACCGTGTGACTTTATCACCCACAGTGTGGCTTTATCTCCCACAGTGTGGCTTTATCACCCACAGTGTGGCTTTATCACCCACAGTGTGGCTTTATCACCCACAGTGTGGCTTTATCACCCACAGTGTGACTTTATCACCCACAGTGTGGCTTTATCACCCGTAGTGTGGCTTTATCAACCACAGTGTGGCTTTATCACCCACAGTGTGAATTTATCACCCACAGTGTGGCTTTATAACCCACAGTGTGGCTTTATTACCCACAGTGTGACTTTATCACCCACAGTGTGGCTTTATCACCCACAGTGTGGCTTTATCACCCACAGTGTGGCTTTATCATCCACAGTGTGACTTTAACACCCACAGTGTGGCTTTATCCCCCACAGTGTGACTTTATCACCCACGGTGTGGCTTTATCGCCCAAAGTGTGACTTTATCACCCACAGTGTGGCTTTATCACCCACAGTGTGGCTTTATCACCCACAGTGTGGCTTTATCACCCACAGTGTGGCTTTATCACCCACAGTGTGGCTTTATCACCCACAATGTGACTTTATCACCCACAGTGTGGCTTTATCACCCACAGTGTGGCTTTATCACCCACAGTGTGGCTTTATCACCCACAATGTGACTTTATCACCCACAGTGTGGCTTTATCACCCACAGTGTGGCTTTATCACCCACAGTGTGGCTTTATCACCCACAGTGTGACTTTATCACCCACAGTGTGGCTTTATCACCCACAGTGTGACTTTATCACCCACAATGTGACTTTATCACCCACAGTGTGGCTTTATCACCCACAGTGTGGCTTTATCACCCACAGTGTGACTTTATCACCCACAGTGTGACTTTATCACCCACAGTGTGACTTTATCACCCACAGTGTGGCTTTATGACCCACAGTGTGACTTTATCACCCACAGTGTGACTTTATCACCCACAGTGTGACTTTATCACCCACAGTGTGACTTTATCACCCACAGTGTGACTTTATCACCCACAATGTGGCTTTATTACCCACAGTGTGACTTTATCACCCACAGTGTGACTTTATCACCCACAGTGTGACTTTATCACCCACAGTGTGACTTTATCACCCACAGTGTGGCTTTATTACCCACAGTGTGACTTTATCACCCACAGTGTGACTTTATCACCCA
>NC_091349.1:7415327-7575327 GCF_038502225.1 Cherax quadricarinatus
TATAACCCCTAATTCCTCGGATCATACCTCATTCATTATTACCAGGATGCTGAATGGCCCAAACGGGTTTAGCGCATCCCACTGAATATATATATATATATATATATATATATATATATATATATATATATATATATATATATATACATTTATATATGGTTGCAGGTCGAATCATAACTCCTGGCCCCGCCTCTTCACTGGTCGCTACTGGGTCACTCTCCCTGAACCACGAGCTTTATCATACCTCTGCTCTGTGTGTGTACTCACCTAATTGTGGTTACAGGGGTCGAGTTATAGCCCCTGGTGTGTGCGTGTGTGAGTGTGTTGCATAACCCCAGCCTCCCGTACTTCAGTGAGCGAAGAAGGAATAGTGCAGAGTGCGGCATAGGTTTGCGATGCAGTTAAATACTGGCAGTGAAAATCAGGAGCAAATTTGAAGGTGCTTTCACAAGTTATCACATGGAAATTAATATCCCAATTTCGTCAATAACAAAAAAAAAATGGAAAATTTGGACCAGCACGGCCACCAAAAAACAGATTCTGACCCTCCATCAGGAAATACCAGGTTTCAAAAGTTTAAAGCCAAGCTGATGGGGCATCCTATGGTTATCTATCAACAGCTGCAGAATTATAGTTTGAAGTCGCTCTGAAGATCCATTACCGAGATATCTGGATTGAAGGTTTCCAGCCACTGAGTTGAGACACTCAAAAATTATCTCACAAACACCAGTATTTCAATTTTTTCAAAAGATTTTCAATTTAAAAATGGCAGTTTGTGACCTACGTCCCAAAACCTAGGTTAGAAAATTTTGTAAGACGCATCAGCTATGATAAACTGATGCCTTACAGACGAGGTTTACTCAAGTTATCTAATGGACAATGCCGCTAAAGCTTTTCCAACTTAAAGCAGGAGAAATATATCAAGTTTAAGTATAACCTTGGTGTATACCTGGAGTATAAGTGAAGTATATACCTGGAGTATAAGTGAAGTATACCTGAAGAGGGTTTCGAGGATCAACGGCTCCATCGGCCCGGTCTGTGACCAGGCCTCATATCCATCCTGTGGAGGGTAGTAGAAGAGCATATGGATACACAATAGGCCTAGGAACTAGGCCCCTGAAGGGTTAACAGGAGTACATCTGAATTTATATCTACAGTTCACTTATCTGCTATAAGCAAATTTAGGAAATTGCTTAGTATGAAGGAGCGGCAGCAGTGTTAGATCAGATCCCAGGGTGAGCCCAGAGCTTCTTCACTGTAAGTCTGGTGCTCTGAGGGCCAGCAGTGACACGACGAGAGATTAAAACAACGACCGAGTTCAGCGTTAAGATCTTGGTGTGTGACCTTGAAAAAGTGTGTGTGTGTGTGTGTGTGCGTGTATGTGTGAACGTCTCAGTCAAGTTGAAGTGTTTGATGCGGGTGGCGCCCACACACTCACCCACACACTCACCCACACACTCACCCACACACTCACCCACACACTCACCCACACACTCACCCACACACTCACCCACACACTCACCCACACACTCACCCACACACTCACCCACACACTCACCCACACACTCACCCACACACTCACCCACACACTCACCCACACACTCACCCACACACTCACCCACACACTCACCCACACACTCACCCACACACTCACCCACACACTCACCCACACACTCACCCACACACTCACCCACACACTCACCCACACACTCACCCACACACTCACCCACACACTCACCTACACACTCACCCACACACTCACCCACACACTCACCCACACACTCACCCACACACTCACCCACACACTCACCCACACACTCACCCACACACTCACCCACACACTCACCCACACACTCACCCACACACTCACCCACACACTCACCCACACACTCACCCACACACTCACCCACACACTCACCCACACACTCACCCACACACTCACCTACACACTCACTCACACACTCACCCACACACTCACCCACACACTCACCCACACACTCACCCACACACTCACCCACACACTCACCCACACACTCACCCACACACTCACCCACACACTCACCCACACACTCACCCACACACTCACCCACACACTCACCCACACACTCACCCACACACTCACCCACACACTCACCCACACACTCACCTACACACTCACTCACACACTCACCCACACACTCACCCACACACTCACCCACACACTCACCCACACACTCACCCACACACTCACCCACACACTCACCCACACACTCACCCACACACTCACCCACACACTCACCCACACACTCACCCACACACTCACCCACACACTCACCCACACACTCACCCACACACTCACCCACACACTCACCCACACACTCACCCACACACTCACCCACACACTCACCCACACACTCACCCACATTCTAACCCACATAATCACCCACACACTCACCCACATACTCACCCACATACTCGCTCACACACTCACCCACATACTCACCCACATTCTCACCCACACACTCACCTACACACTCACCCACATACTCACCCACATACTAACCCACACACTCACCCACATACTCACCCACATACCCACATACTCACCCACATACTCACCCACACACTCACAGACATACTCTCCCACACACTCACCCACACACTTACCCACGTACTCACCCACACACTCACCTACACACTCACCTACATACTCACCCACACACACACTCACCCACACACTCACCCACATACTCACCCACACACTCACCTACACACTCACCCACACACTCACCTACACATTCACTCACACACTCACCCACACACTCACCTATACACCCACCCACACACTCACCCACATACTCACCTACACACTCACCCACACACTCACCCTCACACTCACCCACATACTCACCTACACACTCACCCACACACTCACCCACACACTTACCCACACAATCACCTACACAGTCACCTACACACTCTCCCACACACTCACCTACACACTCACCCACACACTCTCCCACACACTCACCCACACACTCACCCACACACTCACCCACACACTCACCCATACACTCACCCATACACTCACACACACACTCACCTACACACTAGCCCACACACTCACCTACACACTCGCCTACACACTCGACCATACACTCACCCACACACTCGCCCACACCTTTTCCTACACACTCACCCACACACTTACCTACACACTCGCCCACACACTCGCCCACCTGTGACCTCGTGTACCTGAGACCCGCCTCTCAAACACTCTGCTTATCCACCATATGTGTGTGTACTCACCTAGTTGTGGTTACAAGGGTCGAGTCAGAGCTCCTGGCCCCGCCTGTTCACTGGCCGCTAATAGGTCACTTTTCCTGTTCCATGAGCTTTATCATACCTCTTCGTGTGTATGTGTGTTTGTGTGTGTGTGTGTTTGTGTGTGTGTGTGTGTATGTGTATGTGTGTGTGTGTGTGTGTGTGTGTGTGTGTGTGTGTGTGTGAGTGTGTGTGTGTGTGTGTGTGTGTGTGTGTGTGTGTGTGTGTGTGTGTGTGTGTATGTGTATGTGTGTGTGTGTGTGTGTGTGTGTGTGCGTGTGTGTGTATATGTGTGTGTGAATAAGTGTATGTACTCACCTAATTGTAGTTACGAGGGTCGAGACTCAGCTCCTGGCCCTGCCAGGAGCTGTAAGTGTGTGTGTGTGTGTGTAAGCACTTGTGTTTGTGTGTTGTGTAAGTGTGTGTACTCACCTACACTTGGTTACAAGGGTTGAGTCTCAGTGTATATGTTTCAAGAAATTTTACTTTAAATGTAAGTGACTGACGAGGACGCCTTAACCTTATTTAGAGAGAGAGAGAGAGAGAGAGAGAGAGAGAGTAGATAAGGTGGGCCAGAGTGACTCACATATCTTCAGTACCCATATAAGGAGACGTTAGTCCTCTCACTGCAACAGCCTGACATACTCTTCCAGTTAATTACTAACTTTACCCTTTTTTCAACACATCTGCCTCTATAACTATACTATTTAACACTTTCTCTCTCTGTTAACACTCTTTTAAAACTCATTAACACACACCAGCGCTCAGAAATGAGTATAAAACACCCAGACAAGCGTAAACAAACACACACACACACACTCCCACACAACTCACAGATCCTCTCTCTCCTGTGTCATTAGCCAATCAGAAAGCGTCCTCCATCCTGCGGGTAGCGCCAGCCAGTCACGTGCCGCCTTGCCTCCTGCGTGCAGCGTCGGCCAGTCACAGGACGTCTTAGTGCCCACGTTGGCGTGACGTCACGGCAGGTATATAAATGGGTGCATCAGGGGTCAGGACTGTACTCAGCTGCGCTAACTCCGTACTGTTAGACGCGGTCACTCCTTCCTCCCGCTCATACCACCAAACATAGATCAACATGGTGAGTACTTTTGACTTTTTTTGTTGTGCTTTCTCCAGTGCTGTGTGAAACGGAAGCCTTTTAAAAGTTGTGCACTCTGGCACATTCTTATCTCGTGTGATTAACTATTTGGTGCTCGTTTGTGCATATATTATAACGTATATCCCCTAGGTGATGGTATACTTTCACATATGTCCCCCTAGCTACTAGTATACTATCACGTATATTTCCGGGCTACTAGTATGTTATCACATAACCTAGCTGCTAGCATAATATCACGTATATCTTCTAGCTGCTAGCTGATCACATTTACGACCCCCTACCCTAACCGTAGCATTAATAGTGGTGTCGGGAGATTCAAGAGGGCAGGGGTGGGCATTGAAAGAGGCAGAGGAGAGCAGTGAAGGGACATGGGGGTAAACATTTGGGCCACAGGGTAGTGCACTGGGCCCTACCCTATTTCAATTGCACCACCACCTTCCCTTCCCACACCCTCATACACACCCTCATACACACCCTCATACACACCCTCATACACACCCTCCACCTACCCTCTTAAACACTCTTCCCACACACACCCTCCCATCCATCCCCCCCTCACTCCTACACATTCCTCCCACATACACACCCTCCATCCCCCTTCCCCACACCTACCCACTCCTCCCACACACCCTCCATCGTCACATCCCTCTAAACACCACTATCACCACCCACTTAAGTAACCTGTCTTAATTTTCCTAGAACCTGTTTCTGTCCTAGTTTAGTTCTTTATATCTTGTTACGTCAGCACCGCGTCACACACTAGTACAGTTCTTGTGAATTAGATTATATTTATTATAACTCTGAACTCAGTCGCACAAAAAAGTTTATGATTTAACTTACAGTATACAAACACTGTGTGCTAGAGGATTCAGTTCCCTCAGCTTTGTTTATCTCTCAGCTTTGTTTATCTCTCAGCTTTGTTTATCCATGGACTCTCCGGTATTCCTTTCCATGGATAAACCCAACAGGACACAGGTTCGAGTCCTGTGCAGAGCGAGAGGTATGGGCAAGCCTGACAAAATGCTGTCCTCTCTGCCTAGGGGTAAATAGATGCCTGGATGTTAGTGGGTCGCATCTTGGGAATAAGCCATACTGCTTGGCTTTCTTTGATGATTTGTGTGAAATAAATCTAGGAATGTCCCTTCGTGTTCTACTTCCTCTACATCGCCTTCTACTACCGCTGCTACTTCAGGTGCATAATACCTGCTTTTCCATCCTTTTCTCATGCGCATAGACAATACAAAATAGTCCTTGCAAAAGTTGATAGCTCTCAACAGGTAGCTTTGGTCTGGACTAAGTAGTCCTCTGCTATCTGTTTCCATGTACTCACTCTCAGTACATTACTGTATGCCACAGCGTGAGGGAATATTACGTAGCTTTTTTTCTTTTTTTTTTTTTTGGATAATACTTTGTGAAAAAAATGGATGGTCTTCGTGCTCTACCTATTCTACTCTTTCTTCTATTAGCACTTCTTCAGTTGTACCAGTATTCTACATTACTGTGTCTCCCCCACAGCGTGAGTGCATCTCCATCCATGTGGGTCAGGCTGGTTGCCAGATGGGCAATGCGTGCTGGGAGCTTTACTGCCTCGAGCACGGTATTGCCCCCGACGGCTCCATACCCTCCGATAAGGCCCTCGGCAGTAGCGATGACTCCTTCACCACCTTCTTCAGCGAGACCGGCGCTGGCAAGCACGTCCCCAGAGCAGTCTTCGTCGATCTGGAACCCTCAGTAGTCGGTGAGTCTAGCCTTTATAGTTGATAAGT
Source organism: Cherax quadricarinatus (assembly GCF_038502225.1). NCBI lineage: Eukaryota > Metazoa > Arthropoda > Malacostraca > Decapoda > Parastacidae > Cherax > Cherax quadricarinatus. The sequence goes on from NC_091349.1 coordinate 7,421,517, forward strand.
TCTAGCCACAATTACCGAACGGAGGGTCGAGCCTCCAGCATATGATCACTTGGAATTATATTTCAGCATTTTTTTTCAGTTTCTCCTTGTGCTGAATTAATTAAGTGCTTCCTAGAGCTTTATCAAGACTTGATAAACTTCTTCTTAAAAGAAAACATAGTCTATAAAAATAATAGTCTCTTCATACACAACGTCTGTTTTTAGCATATTTGTTAAAAGCTTCACCATCTAATAAAGTTTAGAAAGTTTGTGTACAAGAGTAGCAACGCTAGAACCTAATTTACAATTTGTTTATCTGTCTTAGATGAGGTTCGCACCGGCACCTACCGCCAGCTGTTCCACCCAGAGCAACTCATCAGCGGCAAAGAAGACGCCGCCAACAACTATGCCAGAGGACACTACACTATCGGAAAAGAGATCGTCGACCTTGTACTGGACCGCGTCAGGAAGTTAGCCGACAGTTGCACCGGTCTCCAAGGATTTCTCGTTTTCCACTCCTTCGGTGGCGGCACCGGCTCCGGCTTCACCTCTCTGCTGATGGAACGACTCTCCGTCGACTACGGCAAGAAGAGCAAGCTGGAGTTCGCCATCTATCCCGCCCCTCAAGTTGCTACCGCCGTTGTTGAACCCTACAACTCCATCCTGACAACCCACACTACACTCGAGCACTCCGACTGCGCCTTCATGGTTGACAACGAGGCCATCTACGACATCTGCCGCAGGAACCTGGACATCGAACGACCCTCCTACGCTAACCTGAATCGTCTAATTGGCCAAATTGTATCATCCATCACTGCTTCTCTCAGGTTCGACGGAGCTCTCAATGTTGACCTGACAGAATTCCAGACTAACTTGGTGCCCTACCCCAGGATTCACTTCCCTCTAGTCACCTACGCTCCTGTCATCTCCGCCGAAAAAGCCTACCATGAGCAGATCACCGTTGGGGAAATCACCAACGCCTGCTTCGAACCTGCAAACCAGATGGTGAAATGTGACCCACGTCACGGCAAGTACATGGCTTGTTGCCTCTTGTACAGGGGAGATGTGGTGCCCAAGGATGTCAACGCTGCCATTGCTTCCATCAAGACGAAACGATCCATCCAGTTCGTGGACTGGTGTCCTACAGGCTTCAAGGTGGGCATTAACTATCAGCCCCCCACTGTTGTGCCCAACGGTGATCTTGCTAAGGTGTCACGAGCCGTCTGCATGTTGTCCAACACAACAGCCATTGCCGAGGCCTGGGCTCGTCTCGACCACAAGTTCGACTTGATGTACGCCAAGAGAGCCTTCGTCCACTGGTATGTGGGTGAGGGTATGGAGGAGGGAGAGTTCTCCGAGGCCAGAGAAGACCTGGCAGCTCTCGAGAAGGACTACGAAGAGGTCGGCCTCGACACTGTAGGTGACGAGGATGAGCAAGGGGAAGACTACTAGGTCCTCCGTCATGTTAGCAAACTTCAGCGCCAGCGGACGCAACATCTCCGCTCAGTCATTGGTTCAAGCTTTACCATATCTTTAGACCCTACAAAAGATAACATTTGGAATGAGTAAAAAAATAAAAAAATATTTTTGGTATCAATCTCGTGTCTTATCTCTATCCATAGCCAAGAAAATATACACAAAATACATTGCTTCATACTAATATGATAATGAACTTACATAAGACAATACAGAATATTTGTCAGATAAAACACATCCTTACAAACACGTGTATGTATATATATATATATATAATATATATATATATATATATATATATATATATATATATATATATATATATATATATATATATATATATATATATATATATATATATATATATATATATATAATAGCACAAATGGGCAAAGGACAATGCAGACACGGTATTTCTCAAAAGAGAAAGGGGGGGGGGGTCTTACTCTATTTCGAAAAGGAGTCGCCAAGTTCGGTGGAATAAGAAAGAACTCTCAGTCAAAGGTTTCTTTGATCTCGGTGAAATGGAACGACCAATTGAAAGGGGGAAAAAACTCGAAGAGGAAGCAAAAGGGAGCTAACCTTTTTAGAACTGAGAAGGCACATGACTTCCTTGAGCGTAATGCACTGACTCAGGACACATTTATTGAAAACGTTTCCCTCCTACCTTGATCGTTTCATCATGGCCCCACGATCGAAATGTTTTCAGTGAAAGTGATTCAAGTGAACGTATTTGTACTCATAAAATAAATCTATACACTTGCTGCTTCTCCATGCACATATTATGGCAGAGACTAAAATATTTAATAGCATATTTCTTAGCATATATAACAGCCTATAACATATGTTATAGCATACAGCATACGATATATTAAAGCGTATTTTATAGCATATGTAACAAGATATGTTAGAACACAGATCCTCTAGCCACAAACTAACAAAAATGAGCTCAAAACCAGACGTTTCTCTCACCTGAAATTAGAAACGTGTTACCCAAAGGCCAGCTTGCCTATTTAGGGGAGCAGGTGTGTTGAATGTAGACAGGTGTAGGTGTAGAGCGTCACCTGACCACCCTAAGCTGACGAAGGTGGTGGTAGGGTAAGGGAAGAAGGTGCCTTGATTCTTGATCGATGGGGTCTTGATGTTGGAAAGTGGAGATGGTCTTCCCTTCCCTTCGACTACCTCAAATTTCCCAAGGCGATGTATTGCCCCCTTACGTGTTTAGTCCTTCTCAGTATCTACTGCTACTGCTACTACTACTACTACTACTACTACTACTACTACTACTACAAATAATAAATGTACTACAACTACTATTACTCTAAACATTGCTCTAATTTCAACTATTACTACTGCTGATACTGTTACTATTACTATAACTATTGCTTTTACTACTGTTGCTACTGCTATTGCAGTAGTAACAGTAGTAACGATTTAACTACTGCTACCAGTGTTCTGTTACTAGTAGTGTCCCGTGGCCTGGTAGGCAACGCTCTCCCCTCACACACTGAGTATTCGTGGTTAGATCCCCTGTAAAGGTGGAGACACTGGACGTACTTCCTTACACCTGTTGTCCTTGTTCACTTAGCAAGCAAGTAGGTACCTGGGTGTTAGTCGACTGGTGTGAGTGGCATCCTAGGGACATGATTGAAGAGCCCCAATGGAAATCAGACAGACAGTCCTCGATGACTGACTTTCATGGGTTATTTTGAGTGGCTAACCCTCCGGGGTTAAAAATCCCCAACATAATCTTATCTTATAATAACTATTACAACTGGTTCTCTTATTACTACTGCTACTACAGTTAATGCTGCTGCTGCTACTACTACTACTACTACTACTACTACTACTACTACTACTACTACTACTACTACTACTACTACTACTATTGCTGCTGCTACTTCGGTACAGTCAAAAATCGTCAGGAAGACTTGAAGCTCATTCAATTTTTTTGTTTACAAAGGCGATCGAGAGGAAATGTGACAAAGGTACCCAGGAAAACTGCTGTTAGGACAGATCTGAGGGCAGACGTGCGTTATGGGCACATAAAATAGTATATTATGTATATTTAACCCAGGGTAATGTTCTCTTTCTCTCTCTCTCTCTCTCTCTCTCTCTCTCTCTCTCTCTCTCTCTCTCTCTCTCTCTCTCTCTCTCTCTCTCTCTCTCTCTCTCTCTCTCTCTCTCTCAACACAGGTGTGAGGGGGGAGAAAGTCGCCTCGGCATTAGAAAGTAGAAGGCGACCTCGACTGGGCTGGTGGGGCCCTATCAGGCACTGAGAGGGTGCCTGTCTGAAGCACAGTGCCACATGCTGTGGTACTATGGTACAATGGTACTAAGAGGGGGCCTGTCTGAAGCACAGTGCCACATGCTGTGGTACTATGGTACAATGGTACTAAGAGGGTGCCTGTTTGAAGCACAGTGCCATATGCTGTGGTACTATGGTACAATGGTACTAAGAGAAAGCCTGTCTGAAGCACAGTGCCACATGCTGTGGTACTATGGTACAATGGTACTAAGAGGAAGCCTGTCTGAAGCACAGTGCCACATGCTGTGGTACTATGGTACAATGGTACTAAGAGGGTGCCTGTCTGAAGCACAGTGCCACATGCTGTGGTACTATGGTACAATGGTACTAAGAGGGTGCCTGTCTTAAGCACAGTGCCACATGCTGTGGTATTATGGTACAATGGTACTAAGAGGGTGCCTGTCTGAAGCACAGTGCCACATGCTGTGGTACTATGGTACAATGGTACTAAGAGGGTGCCTGTCTGAAGCACAGTGCCACATGCTGTGGTACTATGGTACAATGGTACTAAGAGGGTGCCTGTCTGAAGCACAGTGCCACATGCTGTGGTACCATGGCACAATGGTACTAAGAAGGTGCCTGTATGAAGTACAGTGCCACATGCTGTGGTACTATGGCTCAATGGTACTAAGAGGGTGCCTGTCTGAATCACAGTGCCACATGCTGTGGTACTATGGTACAATGGTACTAAGAGGGTGCCTGTCTGAAGCACAGTGCCACATGCTGTGGTACTATGGTACAATGGTACTAAGAGGGTGCCTGTCTGAAGCACAGTGCCACATGCTGTGGTACTATGGTACAATGGTACTAAGAGAAAGCCTGTCTGAAGCACAGTGCCACATGCTGTGGTACTATGGTACAATGGTACTAAGAGGGTGCCTGTCTGAAGCACAGTGCCACATGCTGTGGTACTATGGTACAATGGTACTAAGAGGGTGCCTGTCTGAAGCACAGTGCCACATGCTGTGGTACCATGGCACAATGGTACTAAGAAGGTGCCTGTATGAAGTACAGTGCCACATGCTGTGGTACTATGGCTCAATGGTACTAAGAGGGTGCCTGTCTGAATCACAGTGCCACATGCTGTGGTACTATGGTACAATGGTACTAAGAGGGTGCCTGTCTGAAGCACAGTGCCACATGCTGTGGTACTATGGTACAATGGTACTAAGAGGGTGCCTGTCTGAAGCACAGTGCCACATGCTGTGGTACCATGGCACAATGGTACTAAGAAGGTGCCTGTATGAAGTACAGTGCCACATGCTGTGGTACTATGGCACAATGGTACTAAGAGGGTGCCTGTCTGAAGCACAGTGCCACATGCTGTGGTACTATGGTACAATGGTACTAAGAGGGTGCCTGTCCGAAGCACAGTGCCACATGCTGTGGTACTATGGTACAATGGTACTAAGAGGGTGCCTGTCTGAAGCACAGTGCCACATGCTGTGGTACTATGGTACAATGGTACTAAGAGGGTGCCTGTCTGAAGCACAGTGCCACATGCTGTGGTACTATAGTACAATGGTACTAAGACAATACAGTAACCCCTAAGAGTGTTCGTTCCATTGCTACCACTGCAAGCAACACTAGTACTACATCAACCTTGGTACCACTAGGATTATTGATACCTTAGTACCACTAATATTATTAATACCTTTGTAACACTAGCATTATTGATACCTTGGTACCACTAGCATTATCGATACCTTGGTACCACTAGCATTATTGATACCTTGATACCACTAGCATTATTGATACCTTGGTACCACTAGTATTATTGATACATTGGTACCACTAGTATTATTGATATCTTGACACCACTAGTGTTACTGATACCTTGATACCACTAGCATTATTGATACCTTGGTACCACTAGTATTATTGATACACTGGTACCACTAGTATTATTGATACATTGGTACCACTAGCATTATCGATACTTTGGTACCACTAGCATTATTGATACCTTGATACCACTAGCATTATTGATACCTTGGTACCACTAGCATTATCGATACCTTGGTACCACTAGCATTATTGATACCTTGATACCACTAGCATTATTGATACCTTGATACCACTAGTATTATTGATACATTGGTACCACTAGTATTATTGATACATTGGTACCACTAGCATTATTGATACCTGGATACCACTAGCATTATTGATACCTTGGTACCACTAGCATTATCGATACCTTGGTACCACTAGCATTATTGATACCTTGATACCACTAGCATTATTGATACCTTGATACCACTAGTATTATTGATACATTGGTACCACTAGTATTATTGATACATTGGTACCACTAGCATTATCGATACCTTGGTACCACTAGCATTATCGATACCTTGATACTACTAGCATTATTGATACCTTAGTACCACTAGCATTATTGATACCTTAGTACCACTAGTATTATTGATACCTTGGTACCACTAGCATTATCGATACCTTAGTACCACTAGCATTATTGATACCTTAGTACCACTAGTATTATTGATACCTTAGTACCACTAGCATTATTGATACCTTAGTACCACTAGTATTATTGATACCTTGGTACCACTAGTATTATTGATACCTTGACACCACTAGCGTTACTGATACCTTGATACTACTAGCATTATTGATACCTTAGTACCACTAGCATTATTGATACCTTAGTACCACTAGTATTATTGATACCTTAGTACCACTAGCATTATTGATACCTTAGTACCACTAGTATTATTGATACCTTAGTACCACTAGCATTATTGATACCTTAGTACCACTAGTATTATTGATACCTTAGTACCACTAGCATTATTGATACCTTAGTACCACTAGTATTATTGATACCTTAGTACCACTAGCATTATTGATACCTTAGTACCACTAGTATTATTGATACCTTAGTACCACTAGCATTATTGATACCTTAGTACCACTAGTATTATTGATACCTTAGTACCACTAGCATTATTGATACCTTAGTACCACTAGTATTATTGATACCTTAGTACCACTAGCATTATTGATACCTTAGTACCACTAGTATTATTGATACCTTAGTACCACTAGCATTATTGATACCTTAGTACCACTAGCATTATTGATACCTTAGTACCACTAGTATTATTGATACCTTAGTACCACTAGCATTATTGATACCTTAGTACCACTAGTATTATTGATACCTTAGTACCACTAGCATTATTGATACCTTAGTACCACTAGTATTATTGATACCTTAGTACCACTAGTATTATTGAAACCTTAGTACCACTAGCATTATTGATACCTTAGTACCACTAGTATTATTGATACCTTGGCGCCACTTTCTGTTTTAGACACCACTGACTAGATACAAATATTAGTATTATTATCATTTGTATTATTAGTAGTAGTAGTATTTTTATTTATTTATGTTTTATTCGGTCATAACAAAACCACTGACATGTCATCTCAAGCATCAAACTGGCAGTTCAGAGTGTAGCAGTTGTAGGGCCCCCACTGTTGTATTAATTCTCCAGTTCAACCCAACAATCAGGAAAGAGCCGGCTCTCCCAACCAAGGTGATGTCACACCTGCCTGCCTGGCTGTGTGGCAGACACTCACCTGCTGGTTGCATCCACTCCTCATGCTGTGAGTGCAAATAGGAAGTGCGTCTGTCTCGTATTCCACAGAGGGAGGATCAAGCCTCCATCACGTCTTACGCTGAATCACCCACGTGAGTTTCGCTCTTAACTTGCATTAAACAAACAGCAAACATCCTCTGGCTGTCTTAGTAAGTAAGTTTATTCAGGTATACACAAATACAGTTACACAGAATATCATACATAGCAGCATATGTGTAGAGAACCTGGGATAACCCAAAAAAATCAGACAGAGAGACTTATTTCCATTGGGGTCGTTTTAATACCTTATTATTATACAGTGTAGGAGATATCTTATTATTATACTATAAAGAAATAAGGAATAAGGTAAATAGAGTTACATTTACACGTGTATTAGCTAAAAAAATAAAAAAATCATTCTCCTCCCTTTCTGTCATTACATTCATTAGGTACCTTTTGGCTCTCTTCTTGAACTGGTTCATGTTATGACTGGCTTTGACATGTGCAGGCAATGTGTTCCAATCTTTTATTGCTGTACAATAAAAGGTGTTTGAAGCCTGGCCACTGACTCTGAGTACTACAAGGTTGTGCTCTCCCCCTAGCATTATACGGCTAACTTATTATCTATATAAACACTGTACATACTGCTGAAGGAGGTGTCCCGTAGCTAGATTGGCAGCGCACTGAGCTAACACACTAAGGGCCGTGGTTCGATCCCCGGTACAGGTGGAAACATTAGGACGTGCTTCCTTGTACACCTAGCATGTTCACCTAGCAGTACCTGGGTGTTAGTGGACTGGTGTGGGTCGCATCCTGGGACAAAACTGACCTAGTTAGCCCGAAATGCACAGCATAACAAGTGGCTTTCTATATAGTAGTATGTCACTGATCTGTATACCTTGTACATGTACTTGTATTAATAAAGATTATTATTATTATTATTATTATTATTATTATTATTATTTTATTATTATTATTATTATTATTATTATTATTATTATTATTATTATTATTATTATTATTATTATTATTAATTATTATTAATTATTATTATTATTATTGTTATTATTATTATTGTTGTTGTTGTTATTGTAAGGGTAATGATAAACTACCGCTTCTGTGTTTGCTTTGCCTAGTTGCTTGCAATATTGATTACTTTAGCTAACGCAAGGTGCAACAGAACTTGAATGCTACCCGTATTTGTATTATTATTATCATTATTATTATTATTATTATTATTATTATTATTATTATTATTATTATTATTATTATTATTATTATAGGAACTATTATGATTATTATAGGAAGTGCTATATGTGTATGGGTCTCATCCCTGAGGAATGGGAGGTAATTAGATTTGATGTAAGGCTGGAGAGAGGCAATTCCAATCCCATGAATCGAGAGCCTTTACTGGGAGTCCCTGTACTGGGTGCCCCTGCCCCGGGAGTCCCTGTACTGGGTGCCCCTGCATCGTGAGTCCCTGTACTGGGTGCCCCTGCCCCGGGAGTCCCCTGCACCGGGCGTCTCCCGAACCAGGAGTCCCAGTACCGGGTACAGAGGCATGTGTACCACCCACCCCACCCCCTGGGATTGTACCCTCGAAGGAGGGTACCTTCATAACTTCCCAGTGTCCCGGGTCTTGGATAACCCCCACCGCTTTAGCGCTTCCCCCTCCCCTCCCAGTCTAACACCCTCCTCCCTCCCTCCCCCCCCCCCCCAAATATCACAGTACTGCCCCAGGGTGAGCGCGGATGATCGCATTTATTTTTTGTAAACACCCAACACCTGCTTCGTGTCCAAGGATATACATATGTTTTGTATGGATTAAAAACATACAGGTCGGTGCGCTGATTGTTACATTCGAGGGGGGAAGCGCTAAACCCATGAGGGTCATAACAGCCCACGGAACTGCATGTTAGTGGTATACTAAAAACGAGATGAATCGTGTGTGTTTGAAATACATATTCGTGTGTAACACTTGATTGTACCACTTGTTCATGTGTAATGTGTATAGCACTTGTGTGTAACGTATGTGTTTAGCACTTGTTTGTGCGTAACGTGTGTGTAACACTTGGGTAACTTCAGTGTGGCGAAATGTGTTCACATTAAATATACCCTATGTCGCGAATGTCTTATTCATCAGCGCATGTTGTAAATGCGTCTCATTCATCAGTGTACGTTATGTCTCATTCATCAGTGTACGTTATGTCTCATTCATCAGTGCGTTAAGTGCTAAAAACAACAATTATCACTACTGACGTAGAGACGCGATAAAGATCCAGAGTGAGAAAATTAAAACAAGATTAATAATAAAATATTTTAATTTGGTATTGGCTTTGAAAACATTGTTTTGTGGTGCCTAAAGTTATGATAAAGCTTGAACCAATGACTGAGCGGAGGTGTTCCGTCCGCTGGCGTTTAGCTTAGACAACTTGTCTAGTAGTCCTCGCCTTTGTCATCCTCGTCACCTACAGTGTCGAGGCCGACCTCTTCGTAGTCCTTCTCGAGAGCTGCCAGGTCCTCTCTGGCCTCGGAGAACTCTCCCTCCTCCATACCCTCACCCACATACCAGTGGACGAAGGCTCTCTTGGCGTACATCAAGTCGAACTTGTGGTCGAGACGAGCCCAGGCCTCGGCAATGGCTGTAGTGTTGGACAACATGCAGACGGCTCGTGACACCTTAGCAAGATCACCGTTGGGCACAACAGTGGGGGGCTGATAGTTAATGCCCACCTTGAAGCCTGTGGGACACCAGTCCACGAACTGGATGGATCGTTTCGTCTTGATAGAAGCAATGGCAGCGTTGACATCCTTGGGCACCACATCTCCCCTGTACAAGAGGCAACAAGCCATGTACTTGCCGTGACGTGGGTCACATTTCACCATCTGGTTTGCAGGTTCGAAGCAGGCGTTGGTGATTTCCCCAACGGTAAGTTGCTCGTGGTAGGCTTTTTCGGCGGAGATGACAGGAGCGTAGGTGACTAGAGGGAAGTGAATCCTGGGGTAGGGCACCAAGTTAGTCTGGAATTCTGTCAGGTCAACATTGAGAGCTCCGTCGAACCTGAGAGAAGCAGTGATGGATGAGACAATTTGGCCAATTAGACGATTCAGGTTAGCATAGGAGGGTCGTTCGATATCCAGGTTCCTGCGGCAGATGTCGTAGATGGCCTCGTTGTCAACCATGAAGGCGCAGTCGGAGTGCTCGAGTGTAGTGTGGGTTGTCAGGATGGAGTTGTAGGGTTCAACAACGGCGGTAGCAACTTGAGGGGCGGGATAGATGGCGAACTCCAGCTTGCTCTTCTTGCCGTAGTCGACGGAGAGTCGTTCCATCAGCAGAGAGGTGAAGCCGGAGCCGGTTCCGCCACCGAAGGAGTGGAAGACAAGGAATCCTTGGAGACCGGTGCAACTGTCGGCCAGTTTCCTGATACGATCCAAAACCAGGTCGACGATTTCCTTTCCGATAGTGTAGTGTCCTCTGGCATAGTTGTTGGCGGCGTCTTCTTTGCCGCTGATGAGTTGCTCTGGGTGGAACAGCTGGCGGTAGGTGCCGGTGCGAACCTCATCTGAAGAAAAACTGTTTCGCCTAAGAGTTGTAACTTTATTTAATAATACACACTAATTACATGTGCTCTGGAGGAAACACATCTAACAAATCTATTTTTTTTTTTCTCAATAACCAAGGAAGCCATTAATATGAAATTCTTCGGCGAGACTCACCGACTACTGAGGGCTCCAGGTCGACGAAGACTGCTCTGGGGACGTGCTTGCCAGCGCCGGTCTCGCTGAAGAAGGTGGTGAAGGAATCGTCGCCGCTGCCGAGGGCCTTGTCAGAGGGTATGGAGCCGTCGGGGGCAATACCGTGCTCGAGGCAGTAAAGCTCCCAGCACGCATTGCCCATCTGGCAACCAGCCTGACCCACATGGATGGAGATACACTCACGCTGTGAGGGAGACACAGTAATGTAGAAGACTGGTACAACTGAAGACGTGCTAGTAGAAGAAAGAGTAAAAAAGTCAACATTCCTAGGTTTATATCACAAAAAAATTATTCATATACCTAAGTACGCACTCACGTGGAAGAAAGTAATTCTGAGGCATTATGCAAGTGCAGAAGACAGCATCATGGATAACCTAACAGAGCCCAAGTATAAATGCCGCCCATGAAGACGACTAACACCCAGGTACCTATTTACTGACAGGTCAACATGGGCAGCAGGTGTAAAGAGACTTCACCAAACGTCTCTTTAAATATTTCAGTTGAAACAAGCTGTGGAACGTGACACTTGTTTACAGTTTAGGACATTTAATAAATTAGACATTTCGCCACAAGTAGTTTCATCAATGCTTTAATAAATTTCTTGAAATGTGGACTCGTGGAGAAATGTTTACTTTAACAGATGTTTTTAATTGTACGCACTGTTCTTTTCTACAGTTAGTCGGTATCACCACACCATTTACAACCACTGAGCAGTAATGTGACTATCTCAACCCTCTCGTGTTGATGAGGTCGCACTATCAGTAGACTGAATCAAAATATCCTAGGCTACACTCTTTATGCTTCAAAAATTCTGTTTGATTAGGACCACGTATATCTGGGAAAAATTCTTTGTCATGAACAAGTTAGACTTCGTTCTGAACTTCGATCTCGTTTGACTAACATACGGACACATGATATGTATTGTCCTATCACAGCACAGTTATATCACTTCACATTAAACGTAAACCCTAGCAGCTTCGTTCATCTCATTGATATCTAGCATATAATTCTATATAATAATGTTTCTGTGTGGTCTTTAGCTAATTTACAGAAAGTATGGGCAGATTAAAGCGTAAGGGCAGCTGTGAGGATGCATTTTAAATTTCGTCTTGTGAGTCAGTGTAAAAAAAGGCAGCCTACCCCAAACCAGTTAAGTGATGAACTTTAAAAGTGGGGCGTAACCCAGAGTAAGACAGGCGTACAAGAAACGATACAAAAAAGTGATGGAGACAGCCAGCAGGTCCGTCGTAACCTCGGATACAAATGAATATTTGTGTTCGTGTTCAACGGTGAGTGTGAAGTGTATAACGTAAGGTTGATTAGAGGAATTTGAAGCCTTATTTATTATTATTATTAAAGATTCGCCGGTATTCTCCCGGCCCGGGCCTTTTCCAAGTGGTGGCCCGGCCTTGGTTCCCTGTCTTGGGAGTGTCTGAGACCTAAGTCTCCCATGGGAGGAGGCACATGTGCCTCCTCATCTTTGGAACCAACTGTCCCCAGGCCTAGCCACAAGCTAGGCCTCTCTGGTCTGTCATCCCCGCCCCAAGGGGGCTAATGGGAATGACAGTCTTGTAAGCTGCAAGCTCTGGCTCAGGCACCTACCCTACCCTAGAAGGGCTAGGCATGGTGTCGATCCATTTGAAGCCTATCGGCTATACTAGGTTCAGTGAGAATACTAGGATCATTAAAAATACCAGGAGTATTAATACTAGGAGCATTAAGACTACTAAGATTATTAAAAATACTAGGATCATTAAGAATACGTTCTTTAAGCCCTATTTTAGAGATTAAGGTTAACTTTTAGTGTATATATTTTGTGCGCCTGGTTGATTGGTTAGTTAATAATAACAATAATATAATAGGGTTTAAAGCCTATCGACATGAGGGTCATTAAGGTTGTACAGTAATGATTTAATCCCTAAAATAGGGATTAAACTCTCAGCATATATACGCTGAGAGAAATACACTTCAAGATATATTTTTTTTTATTTTTTTTATTATCACACCGGCCGATTCCCACCAAGGCAGGGTGGCCCGAAAAAGAAAAACTTTCACCATCATTCACTCCATCACTGTCTTGCCAGAAGGGTACTTTACACTACAGTTTTTAAACTGCAACATTAACACCCCTCCTTCAGAGTGCAGGCACTGTACTTCCCATCTCCAGGACTCAAGTCCGGCCTGCCGGTTTCCCTGAATCCCTTCATAAATGTTACTTTGCTCACACTCCAACAGCACGTCAAGTATTAAAAACCATTTGTCTCCATTCACTCCTATCAAACACGCTCACGCATGCCTGCTGGAAGTCCAAGCCCCTCGCACACAAAACCTCCTTTACCCCCTCCCTCCAACCCTTCCTAGGCCGACCCCTACCCCGCCTTCCTTCCACTACAGACTGATACACTCTTGAAGTCATTCTGTTTCGCTCCATTCTCTCTACATGTCCGAACCACCTCAACAACCCTTCCTCAGCCCTCTGGACAACAGTTTTGGTAATCCCGCACCTCCTCCTAACTTCCAAACTACGAATTCTCTGCATTATATTCACACCACACATTGCCCTCAGACATGACATCTCCTAATTGCGCCTAATTAAAATGCTTGAGTTGCCCTTAAAATAAAATGTTTACTGAAAAATTATACAAATGTGCATTAGTGTAAAAAAATTATGCATATGTATGAGCTTGTACGAATGAGATACATTAATTTGTATAAACTGGCAATAAGGTCTTTCAATTGGAAAAATGGATACAATGCCTAGCAATACTGTGTATACTACGGGATTTCCATAGAACATGTATCACTTGTACGCTTTTTTATTATTTAATAAATTGAATTGGTCCTGTATTGTGTATCCACAGTATTGTATTTCCACAGCAAATAATAGCTGATCTGGTAAACATGGCAGACTCCCTCCCCCGTCAAGAATAGCCTCTCCCTCCCATTCTCTCATTTTTTCCCCATTTCTCCTTTCACCCTCTTGCTCCTTTGTATTTTCGTAATCCTCTTTCTCCCTCCCCCTCTCTCGCTTTCTCCCTTGATTCTCTCTCTTCATATCTTTCTCTTGATATCTCTCCCTTGATACCTTTCTCTCTCAGATTTACGATTAAGTGAATAAACAGTGTATGTAAAAGTTGGTTAATGGGGTTTAAAGCCTGCCTACTACACGAAGATTATTAATAACCAGTCAAAAATTGTCATATCTTCAACAAAAATTAAACTCAGTATATACCTTGATACACACTTCACGGTGTAGATATGTGAAAAATATTTATGGAATACAGTTATTTAGAATCCAAATCATGAGCCAGCGTAAATAAGGCATTAATAAACTGGCTAATCTCGAAATATAACACTCAAAATTACATATGCTTCAAAACAGAATTTTTTTGCTTATTTTACAAATTGGTTAACTTACCATTTTGTAATGTTTGAAGCGAAAAGCCCGGAGAAGACTTCAAGAACCCTTATCGCACCTAACTGACCGAGGTTAGCGCAGTAGTGGATCTAACTTCGTCGCCCCAGTTACTCCAACTTATATAGCCTCAGTGACGTCACGTACTCCTTGGCAGCATCAATACGCGCTCTGATTGGCTTCCATATATAGCGCCAGTGACATCACGTGCTCCCTGACAGCGAGATAAATGCTCTGATTGGTCACTAGTGATGCAAAACATGACACCTGCGAGCCAATCGGAATTGCCGATTACCCTGTATTAGATCAAAATATTAAGAAACATGAGTCCCATGAGAGTTTGTATACCATAAAATGTTAGGCGAAGGGGCAGCATGAGTCAGTGAGGGCGGAGGCCTGGGCGTGGTTGTTCTACGCCCACACCTGCGGTCACTGCCTCTCGTTAGGGCAGTACCAGCATTGCCGAATATTAAATAAGTTTACTCAGGTTCACTGCAAAAGTTTAGATTTTTATACAATTCACCTAAATTACTGGGAACGGTTGAAGTCCCTTGATTTGTATTTCCTGGAACACAGGAAAGAGAGATACATGATAATAAATACTTGTAAAATCCTAGAGGGATTAGTACCAAACTTGCACACGAAAATCACTCCCTATGACAGCAAAAGACTCGGCAGGAGTTGCAAAATTCCCCCAATGAAAATCAAGGGCGCCACAGTACATTGAGATAACACAATAATGTGTCAGGGGCCCAAGACTGTTCAACTGCTTCCCAGCATACGTAAGGGAGATTACCAATATACCCCTGGCTGTCTTCAAGATGGTACTGGACAGGCACCTAAAGTCAATACCTGACCAGCCGGGTTGTGGTTCGTACGTCAGTTTGCGTTCTGCCAGCAGTAATAGCCTGGTTGATCAGACCCTGATCCACCACGAGGCCTGGTCTCAGACCGAGCCGCGGGGGCTCGGTCTGAGACCAAGTATTACGTGAAAACTGGTTTGTTAATAGTGGAGTTTATTATTATTATTATTAAAGATTCGCCGGTATTCTCCCGGCCCGGGCCTTTTCCAAGTGGTGGCCCGGCCTTGGCTCCCTCTTTAGGGAGTGTCTGAGACCTAAGTCTCCCATGGGAGGAGGCACAAGTACCTCCTCATCTTTGGGACCAACTGTCCCTAGGCCTAGCCACAAGCTAGGCCTCTCTGGTCTGCCATCCCCGCCACAAGGGGGCTAATGGGAATGACAGTCTTATGAGCTAAAGGCTCTGGCTCAGGCACCTACCCTACCCTAGAAGGGCTGGGCATGGTGTCGATCAATAGTGGAGTTTGAAGCCTATCGACTACACTAAGGCTGCAGGTCAAACCTTCATCACCAGAAAAGAATAATGTAATCCCTAAAACATTTCGGTGTATAAATTACCTAGGATGACCAAATATGGTCAGACTTGATTACATTTGCGACTTTGTATTATGTATCTCTTAAGTTCAGTAATACATCATTAATAATAACAATATATGAGATTATCAATCACACGAAAATTATTAAGTATCCCCGATAAGGGATCTTGAATTTGTTGTATGATTTTTTTTTCCTCCGATTTTATTTGATTCGTTCTTAACTAGAGAACGCCTCGTCCGATCGGATTCAAGTATTAAATTCTTGTGTACGATAACCAGGACCAGATTCCATGAATAACTGGCAAGTACAGGTGTCCCATGATCACAGTTATTGATCCCACTCCCAGCATCTTGGAATGACTAGGATAAGTTGTAAAATTTGCTTCAGCGTGGCTTCAAACGTTTAAAAATTGTGTTTTCTAATTCGACGACAGCAGAGGTAAAAATTAAAGTGTTTAAGAGCAAATCAGACCATTTTATGTGTACAACTGTACCTTTTTGGATTTATTATTTGCTGTCTCAAGGAGAGTTTGTTATAGTTTTTCAGTAATTCATTCGTGTGTGACTGTTCATCTATATATTATCTCTTCTATTACACTGTTGCATTCTTCTGTTTTAAATGTCTTAAACCGAAACCACCAAACAAGATATTTGGGGTAGGGGGCTGAAACATTTTCATGACAGCAAGTCTTTGTGAGATGTTGTATCTGGCGACTTACACACGAGTATAATGATGATGTTCTGGGTCTCAGTTTTTACTGCCAGAACTTTCACTACATCATTTGTGGTGTTAAGTAACTGCAAATGAGCGACTCTTTGACATAAAACCAGCCTCTCCTTGTTGTTTGTCCATTCAGTAGCATGCAAGTAGGCTTTTCCCAGGTATCTATAATTGGTTGTTTAAGCTGTCTTGTATGTGGGTCTCTGTGAAAGCTGTAAACACTGCATTTGACTGTCAGGAGTCCAGATAATAAACGGTATTCTGTTGTTGCTGAATGGTTTAAGGCTTTATATATTTGCAAAAACAAAAGAAGTTGTATTGCTGGTTTGTTGGGTGGATTTTTGCGACATTAATTTATGTGGTTCTGGAGCCACTGACTGCCTCCAACTCAGCAAGGTGGTGGAACACTTATATCTTTTTACGTGAGGGCGCAGCGCAGACTCCAACTGGGATTTCGCAACTGTTAACCCTCCACCCTACCTACTAGGCTATGGTATCCTCAACATAGCAATTCTCCAACCCGCCACAAGCCGGACTTGGTAATGTTAGCAGCGGCCTCCGACTGTGACCCGAGACCACGAGGGTTCACAGAGACTTCTATTATCACAACTCTTATAGGCAAACACTAAGTTGGGGTCTAGTGGATTTTATTATGTAAATTCCCCACTAATAAGAATGTTGTGCTATGGTGACAATAATATTTTGGACCTATGGTGATTTCTTTTTTCTTTTGATAAAATATAACCTAACCTAACCTAACCTAACCTAACCTAACCTAACCTAACTTACAAATTAACTTCTAATTTAGGTTATGTTGTGAGTCGACGGTATTATACAGACAAGCAATTTAATAAGACGACATTTTAGTTGATGACAAGTATGGAAATGTTTGATTCACCAGAGACTTAGTCAATGCTTCGAAGGTTAAGTCCCTGGGGGGCGAAACGTTTTCTTAATAAAATGCCACAAACGAAATATTGAGGCTTTTATTTATAAGGCTGTTAATTACCGCTTCAAAACATAATAGTCTAGAGGTGTATCGGATGTGAAAATTTAGTTATCTGCGGATGTGGATGTGTATGAGAATGTCTTACTTATTTTGTGGATGCAGATGCGGATGTAAGAAATTGTGTGGATGTTCCGTGGATGCGGATATCCGATACATCACTATAATAGTCTACCACCCAGCTGCTCCCACCAACTGAAAACAATAGTTTTCTACCCAGGTGGTCTCCACCTGTTGTTTCTTCCTATAATAATAATAATAATAATAATAATAATAATAATAATAATAATAATAATAATAATATCTTTATTTCTACAAGCACATGTGCAAGGTATATAGGCCTGTCATCAATGATATACTAATATATAGAAAGCCGCTTGTTATGCAGAGCATTTCGGGCAAATTAGGTCCGTTTTGTCTCCAGGATGCGACCCACACCAATCGACTAACACCCAGGTACCTATTTTACTCCTAAGTGAACATGGGGAGCATACTACTATACAGTACCGAGGATCGAACCACAGACCTCAGTGTGTGAGCTGAGTGCGTTACCAATCTACTATTGTGTTCATGACGAAGCTACAAACCTGGAAAGGCAAGGGGGGGGGAGGACTGCTCCTTCCCCCTCGGATCAAGAGCCCTCCTCAGGCTTCCTTCAGTAGCCTCTTCCAGTTCTTCGTGTGCTTTAGAGGAGCTGTGCTTGATGTCTATGAAGGGCTCTTGATCCAAGGGATTGGATTGACCCCTTCTTGTCCCCAGATCAAAAAAATATTTGTTGGTCAATCCTCAGCCGCTCTTGACCCATACTGACTTAGCGCTTCCCGTGGAATATAACACAAAAGATGAAGACGAGGAAGAAGAACAAAGAAGAAGAAAGATTACAAATTAAAACAAGAAGCACGAAGTGTGTTACAACAGAGAAATAACACAGCTAGGAAGGTACTGGAGGCTAGATAGGAGGAGCAACGAACCAGATGGGTCTCAGATACTCGCCCTCAGCACGCCCTCTCCTGCCTCAACCAACATTTCAATCAGTCACTTACCCTTAACTAACTGGCGATCTTCCCCGTGATTTCTCACCAGTATCGCCAGAGAGTGACTATTTTACCAGTTCTTCAGTGACAGGAATAGTAATAGTGGTAATAGTCGGATGGTTGTGCACAGGTGGAGGAGTGAGCGAGGCAGTGTTGACAAAAAAGGGTTTAAATGCCATTGGGGTGTCGGCCCTGATCACCTTAAGAGGATTCGGCTGCCCCCGGCCACAGGTTCAACCGTAGGCGCATCCTCTCTCTGTTATAACTTCTCGCTGTATAGTCCTTGTGGCTTAGCGCTTCTTTTTTATTATAATAATAATAATGTTATAACTTCTGTAATAATAATATTTACAAGACGAATTATCGTATCACACATACACACATGGGGCTAGGTGAGTATACACACACACACACACACACACACACACACACACACACACACACACACACACACACACACACACGCACACACACAAGGAGGCAGAGGAAAGTTTTGTTCCCAAGGGAAACAGAAATAATAGGAAGACCAAGACGAGTCCTTGGTTTACCCGAAGGTGTAGGGAGGCAAAAGCTAAGTGCAACAGAGAATGGAAAAGGTACAGGAGGCATAGGACCCAGGAAAACAAGGAGATTAGTAGAAGAGCCAGAAACGAGTATGCGCAGATAAGGAGGGAGGCCCAGAGACAGTATGAAAACGACATAGCATCGAAAGTCAAATCTGACCCGAAACTGCTGTATAGCCACATTAGGAAGAAGACAACAGTCAAGGACCAGGTGATAAGGCTGAGGAAAGAAGGTGGGGAACTCACAAGAAACGATCAAGAGGTATGTGAGGAGCTCAACACGAGATTTAAGGAAGTATTTACAGTAGAGACAGGAAGGACTCTGGGGGGACAGACCAGATGGGGACACCAACAAGGAATACACCAACAAGTGTTGGACGACATACATACAGATGAGGAGGAGGTGAAGAAACTGCTAAGGGACATCGATACCTCAAAGGCAATGGGACCGGACAACATCTCTCCATGGGTCCTTAGAGAGGGAGCAGATATGTTGTGCGTACCACTTACCACAATCTTCAACACATCCCTGGAAACTGGGCAACTACCTGAGGTATGGAAGACAGCAAATGTAGTTCCCATTTTCAAAAAAGGAGACAGAAAAGAGGCACTAAACTATAGACCTGTGTCATTGACGTGTATAGTATGCAAAATTATGGAGAAGATTATCAGGAGGAGAGTGGTGGAGCACCTGGAAAGGAACAGGAGTATAAATGCCAACCAGCACGGATTCACGGAAGGCAAATCCTGTGTCACAAACCTTCTGGAGTTTTATGATAAAATAACAGAAGTAAGACAAGAGAGAGAGGGGTGGGTTGATTGCATCTTCTTGGACTGCAAGAAGGCCTTTGACACAGTTCCTCACAAGAGATTAGTGCAGAAGCTAGAGCATCAGGCGCATATAACAGGAAGGGCACTGCAATGGATCAGAGAATACCTGACAGGGAGGCAACAACGAGTCATGGTACGTAATGATGTATCACAGTGGGCACCTGTGACGAGCGGGGTCCCACAGGGGTCGGTCCTAGGACCAGTGCTATTTTTGGTATATGTGAACGACATGACGGAAGGGTTAGACTCAGAAGTGTCCCTGTTTGCAGATGATGTGAAGTTAATGAGGAGAATTAAATCTGATGAGGACCAGGCAGGACTTCAAAGAGACCTGGACAGACTGGACACCTGGTCCAGCAAATGGCTTCTCGAATTTAATCCTGCCAAATGCAAAGTCATGAAGATAGGGGAAGGGCACAGAAGACCACAGACAGAGTATAGGCTAGGTGGCCAAAGACTGCAAACCTCACTCAAGGAGAAAGATCTTGGGGTGAGTATAACACCGAGCATGTCTCCGGAAGCACACATCAATCAGATAACTGCTGCAGCATATGGGCGCCTGGCAAACCTGAGAACAGCATTCCGACACCTTAGTAAGGAATCATTCAAGACACTGTACACCGTGTATGTCAGGCCCATACTGGAGTATGCAGCACCTGTTTGGAACCCGCACTTGATAAAGCACGTCAAGAAACTAGAGAAAGTACAAAGGTTTGCAACAAGGTTACATGGGGCTAGGAACTGCGGATCGACCCCTGCAACTACAGATAGGTGAGTATACACACACACACACACACACACACACACACACACACACTTGAAGAGGCGGGACCAGGAGCTGTGATTCGACCCCCGCAACCACAACTAAGTGAGTACCCACACACAAGTGGAATAGCCTAGAAAGTGACGTAGAAGAGGCAGGAGCCATACATAGTTTTAAGACGAGGTTTGATAATGTTCACGGAGCAGGGAGAGAGAGGACCTAGTAGCAATCAGTGAAGAGGCGGGGCCAGGAGCTATGAATCGACCCCCGCAACCACAACTAGGTGAGTACACACACACGCCCCAGAGCTAAGGGGAATGTCTTATGAAGAATGGTTAAGGGAAATCGGCCTGACGACACTAGAGGACAGGAGGGTCAGGGGAGACATGATAACGACATATAAAATACTGCGCGGAATAGACAAGGTGGACAAAGACAGGATGTTCCAGGGAGGGGACACAGAAAGAAGAGGTCACAATTGGAAGTTGAAGACACAGATGAGTCAGAGAGATATTAGGAAGTATTTCTTCAGTCATAGAGTTGTCAGGCAGTGGAATAGCCTAGAAAGTGATGTAGTGGAGGCAGGAACCATACATAGTTTTAAGACGAGGTATGATAAAGCTCATGGAGCGGGGAGAGAGAGGACCCAGTAGCAACCGGCGAAGAGGCGGGGCCAGGAGCTAGGACTCGACCCCTGCAACCACAAATAGGTGAGTACAAATAGGTGAGCACACAACCGTCCCAGAAATGATCCACAAGGATCATTTCTGAGACGGGTACTATTTCTTGTATACGTGAACGATATGACAGAAGGGATAGTCAGAGGTATTCCTTTTCTCAAATGATGTAAAACTAATTAAAAAAATAAAAGCAGAATGACTACTAATGGATCTGGACAGGCTGCAAGTTTGGTCTAACAGGTGACTACTGGAGTTTGAACCCAACAAGTGAAAAGTTAAAACGACTTGGAAAGGGCGGAGGTTCAGGGAGCAAGGACTAAAAACCTCGTTTAGGAAGGACCCTGGGGTGGGTATTATACCTAGCATATCGCCTGAGGTGCACATCAAGCAAATAACTGCAGAAGAACATGCGCATCTGGCAAATCTAAGACTAACTTTCAGGACTCTAAACAAGAAGTTATTCACAACACTACACTGTGTACGTCAGGCCGTTATTAGAGTATGCAGCACCAGTATGGAACCCTCACCTGGTCAAGCACGTCAAGAAATTAAAAAGTGAAAAAGTTTTCAACAAAATTAGAGGAAAGAAAGGCTAGGGGTGATATGATAATAACGTACAAAATACTGAGAGAAGCTGATAGGGTGAACTGGGACAAACTATTTGAGAGATGGGAAACAGAAACACTTAGGCACAGCAGGAAGTTGAAAACACAGTTGAGTCATAGGGAAGTTAGGAAGTATTTCTTCAGCCTTAAAATAGTCAGGAAGTATAACGACCTGGAGAATGACGTGGTAGAGACAGGATCCATGCTTAGCTTTAAGAAGAGGCACGATAAGACTCGAAGCCAGGAGTGAGTGGATCTAGTAGCAACCAGCGAAGAGATGGACCCAGGAACTGAGATTAGATCCCTGCAACTACATATAGGTGAGAACATATGCGTGAGCACACACACACACACACACACACACACACACACACACACACACACACACACACACACACACACACACACACACACACACACACACACACATACACACACACACACACACACACACACGCACGCACACACACACACACACACACACACACACACACACACACACACACACACACACACACACACACACACACACAGTCAGTAAGTGGAATAGTTTGGGAAGCGATGTAGTGGAGGCAGGATCCATACATAGCTTTAAGCAGAGGTATGATAAAGCTCACGGCTCAGGGAGAGTGACCTAGTAGCGATCAGTGAAGAGGCGGGGCCAGGAGCTCGGACTCGACCCCCGCAACCTCAACTAGGTGAGTACACACACACACACACACACACAGGAGGAGAGTGGTGGAGCACCTGGAACGGAATAAGAGTATAAACACCAACCAGCACGGATTCATGGAAGGAAAATCCTGTGTCACAAACCTTCTGGAGTTTTATGATAAAGTAACAGAAGTAAGACACGAGAGAGAGGGGTGGGTTGATTGCATCTTCTTGGACTGCAAGAAGGCCTTCGACACAGTTCCTCACAAGAGATTAGTGCAGAAGCTAGCGGATCAGGCGCCTATTACAGGAAGGGCACTGCAATGGATCAGAGAATACCTGACAGGGAGGCAACAACGAGCCATGGTACGTAATGATGTATCACAGTGGGCACCTGTGACGAGCGGGGTCCCACAAGGGTCGGTCCTAGGACCAGTGCTATTTTTGGTATATGTGAACGACATGATGGAAGGGTTAGACTCAGAAGTGTCCCTGTTCGCAGACGATGTGAAGTTAATGAGGAGAATTAAATCAGATGAGGACCGGGAAGGACTTCAAAGAGACCTGGACAGACTGGACACCTGGTCCAGCAACTGGCTTCTCGAATTTAATCCCGCCAAATGCAAAGTCATGAAGATCAGGGAAGGGCACAGAAGACCGCAGACAGAGTATAGGCTGGGTGGCCAAAGACTGCAAACCTCGCTCAAGGAGAAAGATCTTGGAGTGAGTATAACACCGAGCATGTCTCCGGAAGCACACATCAACCAGGTAACTGCTGCAGCATATGGGCGCCTGGCAAACCTGAGAACAGCGTTCCGATAGCTTAATAAGGAATCGTTCAAGACACTTTACACCGTGTACGTCAGGCCCATACTGGAGTATGCAGCACCTGTTTGGAACCCGCACTTGATGAAGCACGTCAAGAAACTAGAGAAATTGCAAAGGTTTGCGACAAGGTTAGTTCCAGAGCTAAGGGGAATGTCCTATGAAAAAAGGTTAAGGGAAATCGGCCTGACGATACTAGAGGACAGGAGGGTCAGGGGAGACATAATAACAACGTATAAAATACTGCGCGGAATAGACAAGGTGGACAAAGACAGGATGTTCCAGGGAGGGGACACAGAAACAAGAGATCACAATTGGAAGTTGAAGAGACAGATGAGTCAGAGAGATATTAGGAAGTATTTCTTCAGTCATAGAGTTGTCAAGCAGTGGAATAGCCTAGAAAGTGATGTAGTGGAGGCAGGAACCATACATAGTTTTAAGACGAGGTATGATAAAGCTCATGGAGCGGGGAGAGAGAGGGCCCAGTAGCAACCGGTGAAGAGGCGGGGCCAGGAGCTAAGACTCGACCCCTGCAACCACAAGTAGGTGAGTACACACACACTATTAGTGACCAGCGAAGGGGCGGGGCCAGGAGCTGTGATTCGACTCCTGCAACCACAAACAGGTGAGTAAAAATAGGTGATTACACACACAAAAAAAGGCCAAGTGTCTATTGACAAGTACATATGACAACCGATAACTCTCTCTCTCTCTCTCTCTCTCTCTCTCTCTCTCTCTCTCTCTCTCTCTCTCTCTCTCTCTCTCTCTCTCTTTTATACAGGGTTTGACAAGGTTAAGGATCCCTAGCTTTATTGACAAGTTATTTACAGGTTAAGGATTCCTAACTTTATTAACAAGCTAAGAGCTGTTACCTACATCAGCTCATTTGAAAGCATTTTTATTGTTATGAAACATACAAGTAGGGAACAGGATGAAGTTGGAGCCATCTGTGGGCCAGCATTTTCATCTGATCAACTGACTTTATCTCGCTGACATCATTATGCATCTCTCTCTCTCTCTCTCTCTCTCTCTCTCTCTCTCTCTCTCTCTCTCTCTCTCTCTCTCTCTCTCTCTCTCTCTCTCTCTCTCTCTCATGAGAACAAAAACTTATGACAGAAGTACAGCTTTTACCAGAGTCTCCCCGGAGCAGAGCTTCAGGACTGTAATAAACTCGGTCACCTTGTATCAGCGGAGGTTGCTTCAGGCAGCCCCCGGGGACCAGCGCAGTCAACCCCTGGGGGAGAACTAGTCAACCTTCCCATCACATTGGTGGAAGAAAATGGGGAACTCTTGGAGGAAATTGGTGAACTGGTGAAGGAAACTGACGAACTGGTGGAGGTAATTGGTAAACCGGTTGAAACAATTGGTCAACCAGTAAACAAAACTGTGAATTTATAAAGAGAACTGGAAAAGCGGTAAAAAATCAATAAACCAAAGAAACCAGTAGATAAAAAAAACAGTAAACCATTACGTAACATCAATAACCCACTAAAACAAGTAAATATAACCAATAAACCGGTTTAGTCAATAAACTAGTTAAAATAAAAATAATAGTAGTTGAAACTAATAAACCATCACATAAAACCAGTAAACAGTAGATAAAAACCAACAAAACCGGAAGAAAAACCAGTAAATTAGAAAAAAATAATCAATTTATTACATGTTGAGAGAGGATATAAGATTCATACGGGTTTACTATTGTTATAATAATAATAATAATAATAATAATAATAATAATAATAATAATAATAATAATAATAATAATAATAATAATAATAATAAAGGGCATAGAAAATATACACTGAGAGTTGTATATATCCTATGTATATATGAGGTATGTTTTAGGTATTAATATTTTTGACTGGTGGTGGAAGGGTCATGTGCAGTCTTAATGAGCCTCATGTGGTCGATAGGCTTTAAACCCCCCCCCCTCTCCCCCTCCCTTAAGCAACCAGTCCCCAGAAGAAGAATATGGTTAATAAAGGCAGCGTCACCCGTGACCTTGATCAATCCTTAAGAAGAAACAGTCGTATGGGCCAGAAACTGACTCACACAGAAGCTGGTATTTTGTTTCACCATACACAGAGCTTTCTTGAGTCTTTATATTATATACTTTATATATATATATATATATATATATATATATATATATATATATATATATATATATATATATATATATATATATATATATATATGTATGTATATATATCATAATGTTAGAAGTAGTTCTCTTTTTTTCCTGGGGTAACTCATACGTTTGCGTTCCTAGTGATTCTGGTAACCTACTTTGGTTTGATGTTTTTGTGGGTCATTCTAGGATATTTTGAGTTTGACTGAGCAAGGTGAAGGTTAATTTAGGTGTGTTATATGGACAGGTGAGGCGCAGGGGAGCACCAAGTGCGGCAGGTGTGCACTGAGGTGATAGGAGTGTGTTGAGTAAGCAGTCTTGACAATAAACATAGTTAAAGACACGTTACCTTGAAGCTCAGTGGTAAATTCTCATTGTATATATCGTGAGGCTTTGCTCTAAGTTCTGGCCTTTACTGGCTATGTATGTGTGTGTGTGTGTGTTAGTTTTCATTTTGTCCTAGGCACATGTCGATTAGACACTAGGCCTGTAGTACATGCGTTCCTGTGTGTGTGTGTGTGTGTGTGTGTGTGTGTGTGTGTGTGTGTGTGTGTGTGTGTGTGTGTGTGTGTGTGTGTGTGCGTGTGTGTGTGTGTTACATGCAACATTAAAGACCCGACTAACACCCCACGCGTTTGGTTATCAAGGTCTTCCCTGATGTTGATGTTCGGTGACTGTTAAGACCATAACCATCTGAGCACCAGCACCAAGAAGGCAGTATAGTCTGTCACTGTTGCCCTGTCATGTCCTCTAGATATCTTTATTTTTACATCCTGGTCATGTATTTGTTGGTACTTAGCTTTAAAGTTGTCAGTTTCGCCTATTCTAGGGGAGTAAGGTACACATAAACACAGTTATATAAATTATCACACACGTATCAGTTACATAAATCATCACACATACCTAGGATAACCCAAAAAAGTCAGACAAGGTGACTTATTTCCAATGGGGTCGAGATACTTTGATAAGTCTGAAAGGCTATTCTTTAAGGTACCTGAGTGTCGATCTTCGATTTGGCAGACCCACACACACTGCTGCTGCTCCGAGCATTCAGGCACCATACACCTTTTGCGTTATGTATGATGTTATGCTCTATCTTTGGTACTTTTTATTGTTTGTGGCCTCGGTCCCTCCAGTCTCTATTCTGTGTCTGGCCTCCTCCATCCTTCCCCGATTTTCATAACCTTACATTTGCTGATCAAGACTTCTTGTAGCTTCTTGTAGCTTCTTGTAGCGATTTACTGTACTCACCGGGAGTCGATATTCAGTGTTCTATACAGCCTTTCACCTTTCATTTTGTGTGTGTGTGTGTTGTACTCACCTATTTGTGGCTGCAGGGATCGATTCATAGCTCTTGGCCTCGTCTCTGCTGGTCCCCACTAGGTCCACTCTCTCTCCCTGCTCTAAGAGCATGTCATACCTCTTCTTAAAGCTATATATGGATCCTGCCTCCACTACATCACTCTCCAGATTGTTCCACTTCTTAACAACTCTATGATTGAAGAAATACTTCCTAACATCCCTATGACTCATCTGAGTGTGTGTGTGTGCATGTAATTCCTACACCTTATTCCGCAATGAGTCACCTGGCAGGTGTACTAAGCCTACAACCACACGGGTACAAGTGCCCAACAGGTGTGCAATTCACCCATTTTGGGTAGCCACTACACCCACTATGGTCAAGTGTGTGTGACGGGGCATTATTCTCTTTTATTATTCAACAAAGCTGGGTACATGAGCAATGTGCTGGTACACTGCTGAGTGAGGAGCAACTCTGGTGAGGCTGTGGGGAAATGTTAACTGAGAATCTGTTCTCTCTCTCTTTTACACAGTGTTTTACAAGGTTAGGTTAAAGTTCCTAACTTTATTTACAAGCTGAGAGCTGTTACCTACAACAGCTCATTTGAAAGTTGATGTAGGTAACAGCTATTAACGTGTAAACAGAGGTAGGAACCTTAACCTAACCTTGTAAAACTCTTTCTCTTTCTCCCTCTCTGTCTGTTTGTCTGTCTGTCTGTCTATCTGTCTGTCTGTCTGTCTCTCTCTCTCTCTCTCTCTCTCTCTCTCTCTCTCTCTCTCTCTCTCTCTCTCTCTCTCTCTCTCTCTCTCTCGCTATGAGCTCCTCCCTCCACCACCACATAAGGCTGGACGACCCTGATTTACTGATACCACAACAACACGCCTCACTACACTGGGTTTTATCGTAGACACAGGATTGAGCAAAACTTTCCAACACTGCCCCTCCCCCATCACATCTCTTATACACGTATATGTATGCATGCGCTCGCATGTGTGCATGTATATAAGATAAGATAAGATTTCGTTCGGATTTTTAACCCCGGAGGGTTAGCCACCCAGGATAACCCAAGAAAGTCAGTGCGTCATCGAGGACTGTCTAACTTATTTCCATTGGGGTCCTTAATCTTGTCCCCCAGGATGCGACCCACACCAGTCGACTAACACCCAGGTACCTATTTGCTGCTAGGTGAACAGGACAACAGGTGTAAGGAAACGTGTCGAAATGTTTCCACCCGCCGAGAATCGAACCCGGGCCCTCCGTGTGTGAAGCGGGAGTTTTAGCCACCAGGCCACCGGGCCTGTGTGTGGGTATATATGCATATGCATGTATACTAATGCATGTGTTGTATCAGTGAGGTAGAGTAGCGCAGTTAAGCCCCGCCTAACTTACACTGTGTCAGCATACCGTGAGTGGGCATTGATTAATGCAAGTGACGTAGAGTTTGCTTACAATGTTCAGGCTGGTTGTCTCCAGGCTAGTGCAATTATCTATTCTTAAATATATAATGCACTTTAAAATGTATAGATGCCTTTGCAACAATGATTCAGCATTGTTTATAGAAGTATATGCTTAATTCTCAGATGAATAATGAAATTTATATTTCGTGTTGAATCTTAAGTTTTTTTCTGTTTTCTATGCAATTTTCTTTCTCTTCTAAAATGTATAGGATAGATCATCCTGAGAGACGGTCATTCAAAAGTGACAGTTCAGGCTGACACTGCTGAAGTCTCTCAGCTCAGGCTGACACTGCTGAAGTCTCTCAGCTCAGGCTGACACTGCTGAAGTCTCTCAGCTCAGGCTGACAGTGCTGAAGTCTTTCAGCTCAGGCTGACAATGCTGAAGTCTCTCAGGTCAGGCTGACACTGCTGAAGTCCCCAGCTCAGGCTGACAGTGCTGAAGTCTCTCAGCTCAGTCTGACACTGCTGAAGTCTCTCAGCTCAGGCTGAGAGTGCTGAAGTCTCTCAGCTCAGGCTGACACTGCTGAAGTCTCCCAGCTCAGGCTGACACTGCTGAAGTCTCCCAGCTCAGGCTGACACTGCTGAAGTCTCTCAGCTCAGGCTGACACTGGTGAAGTCTCTCAGCTCAGGCTGACACTGCTGAAGTCTCTCAGCTCAGGCTGACACTGCTGAAGTCTCCCAGCTCAGGTTGACACTGGTGAAGTCTCCCAGCTCAGGCTGACACTGCTGAAGTCTCTCAGCTCAGGCTGACACTGGTGAAGTCTCTCAGCTCAGGCTGACACTACTGAAGTCTCCCAGCTCAGGCTGACACTGCTGAAGTCTCTCAGCTCAGGCTGACACTACTGAAGTCTCCCAGCTCAGGTTGACACTGGTGAAGTCTCCCAGCTCAGGCTGACACTGCTGAAGTCTCTCAGCTCAGGCTGACACTGCTGAAGTCTCTCAGCTCAGGCTGACACTGGTGAAGTCTCCCAGCTCAGGCTGACACTGGTGAAGTCTCCCAGCTCAAACTGACACTGGTGAAGTCTCCCAGCTCAGGCTGACACTGGTGAAGTCTCCCAGCTCAGACTGACACTGGTGAAGTCTCCCAGCTCAGGCTGACACTGGTGAAGTCTCCCAGCTCAGGCTGACACTGGTGAAGTCTCCCAGCTCAGGCTGACACTGCTGAAGTCTCCCAGCTCAGGCTGACACTGGTGAAGTCTCCCAGCTCAGGCTGACACTGGTGAAGTCTCCCAGCTCAGGCTGACACTGGTGAAGTCTCCCAGCTCAGGCTGACACTGGTGAAGTCTCCCAGCTCAGGCTGACACTGGTGAAGTCTCCCAGCTCAGGCTGACACTGTGTAACTAACATACAGAATAACGCGCTGCTGACTCATCAAATTTTGTTAAATTATATAAACCCCCTCATACACCCCTACCCACATCTTTTCTTCCCCACTTCCCTTTCCACCACATTCCCCTTCCCCTCCACTTTCCCCTCCCCGACTTCCCCCTCCCCATACCCCTTCCTGTTATAGATATCAGATAAGAAGGTATTAGATTTTTTTATCCAAGCTTTTGTTTTTTTCCTCATGTTGTTTATTGATACATGAAGTGACCCCCTACACCCCACTATCTAGGGTAGGGGGAGATGGAGTGGTTGGGGGAAGCAGGGGAAGGGTTAATTCAAGGAGGGGGAGGGGAAAGTCAGAACGAGTACAGAAAAACCAGTATGTCAAAGCTTGGAGCTCTGTAACTTGTTAATTTTATAGACCTGGAGAATTATAAATTAATGAAAACGACCAGGAACACACACTAACACACACAGGGCCAGGAGCTGTGACTCGACCCTTGTAACCACATATATGTAAGCACATTTTAACTCTTGGGCTCAGAGGATGTGACGTTCAATTACGCTACTCAGAATACAGGCCTCGCATCATCATCATACAGAAATACAGTCACGTGTAACAGTGTGTTGTATTGAGGTCGTTGTGTGCTTGTAGTGACGAGTGATGGTAGTTGTAGTAGTGATTGTAGTAGATTATATATACGTGTATATATATATATATATATATATATATATATATATATATATATATATATATATATATATATATATATTTATATTATATATATATATATATATAATTTTTATTATTATTATTATTATTAATACATCGGTCGTTTCCCATCAAGGCAGGGTGTCCCGAAAAAGAAAAACTTCCAACATCATTCACTCCATCACTGTCTTGCCAGAGGCACGCTTACACTACAGTTATAAAACTGCAACATTAACACCCCTCCTTCAGAGTGCAGACACTACTCAAGTCCGGCCTGCCGGTTTCCCTGAATCCCTTCATAAATGTTACCTTGCTTACACTCCAACAGCATGTCAAGTCCTAAAAACTATTTGTCTCCATTCGCTTTTAACACGCTCACGCACGCTTGCTGGAAGTCCAAGCCCCTCGAACACAAAACCTTCTTTACCCCCTCCCTCCAACCTTTCCTAGGCCGACCCCTACCCTGCCTTCTCTCCACTACAGATTTATACACTCTTGAATTCATTCTATTTCGCTCCATCCTCTCTACATGTCCAGACCATCTCAATAATCTCTCCTCAGTCCTCTGGATAATAATTTTGGTAATCCTGCACCTTCTCCTAATTTCCAAACTACGAATGCTCTGCATTATATTCCCACCACACATTGCCCTCAGACATGACATCTCCACTGCCTCCAGCCTTCTTGTTGCAACATTCACCACCCATGCTTCACACCCATACAAGAGCGTTGGTATAACACAATATCACAATATACAGAACAACCACTGTAAAAAAAATAGTGAAATTCCAAGGTCTTTTGTTACTTCTCACATTATCAAGGAACTATAGTTTCTTGATAATGTGAGAGGAACAGCAGAGATTGTAAAAATTATAGAGGAATAAGTTTGCTGAGTATACCAGGTAAAGTGTACGGTAGGGTTGTTACTGAAAGAATTAGAGGTAAGACAGAGAGTAGGATTGCGGATAAGCAAGGAGGTTTCAGAGTGAGTAGGGGATGTGTGGATCAGGTGTTTACATTGAAGCATATATGTGAAAAGTATTTAAATAAAGGTAGGGAAGTTCTCATTGCATTTATGGATTTAGAAAAGGTATATGATAGAGTGGATAGGGAAGCAATGAGGCAGATGTTACAAGTATATGGAATAGGTAGTCCCACGCCACCTGTTTGCCATCTGTCCAGGTTTGCAATTTAATTCCATCTGGACGCTTTTTAAGCTGCCATCGAATCTGCATAGCTGTTGTTGGTTATCCAGTTGTTGCAAATCTGACTAAGACCCGCGTCAGGAAACACTTGTCCTGTTTCCTGACGAACCTTACCTAGCCTAACCTGTTGCAAGGCTCCTCTTGGTGACGTTGCTACTCTCTTCATGCCTTGCAATCTTTCTCTCGGACCTACGACAAGTAAGGCCAAGGAACTTATTTACTTAACCCAAGCTCGTCTGTAGATACACGACTACATATAACACTTGTGCTGGGTGAGGACTGGTAAGTAAGTATATTTATCATGTGAGAGTTCGATACGTGGATTAGGGAAGAAATACTCACGTAGGCTGTTATTACTTATAATTGCTGTTATGTGGAGGGAGCCCACAGCCGTTACCTGTCTCCTTGGTTACACTCGTAATACTGACTAGCCGGCTGGCCAGTACCCCGTAGTGGGTCTTTTGAAATAGTGTCAGCTCAGCACAATATGAAAGACCGTGACTCAAGACGGTTGGTCGTTGAGTCAACGGACAGGTTACTGGTAACTGGTTACTACTACTGAGACTGGTAACTGGTTACTACTATTGAGAGCTCGGCGACGCTAACGTATGTCGTCCCGACATACAACTAATACAAACTAGAGATGGCAGATATACGGCTTGGGCTGATTCTATACAATGTCAAAGTACACAACATTAAACATTATAGATACATAAGTAGAACATTAGAATGAAAGCGTACGTAACTGAAACTGTAATGCAATACAAGGTATACTATAGTACAACTTAAAACTCAACAAATGAACAACGAACTCAACATTGAGATTACAAGTGATAAAAACAAAAAATTTTGATCGATCGATCTGTATTCATGTGATCTACGGATTCTGAGGAAGGAATATATACAAAGAAAGAGTGTTTAACAGAAAGGCAGATTCGGTGCACGCAAATCTAGACTGTTAACTCTCAGAATGCGGAGAGAACATGAACACAAAAAAAAATTCTTGAATACTGATAAGTTGATACTGTAATTATTCATCTATACAGGTTATTTACATTTAACCCCAACTCTGCTAGGGTAAGATTGGCATATGCAGAATGGGTGTCATCTCTGGGAGGATCAAACTCTGTAGCATTAGCTAACTCATGCTGTATTTGAGGCAATTCTGAATTGGAAGTTACAAATGATACTTGAGGATTTCTCAATACCTGTCGTGTACGTAGGGAATAACGACATTCAGGTTGATCATCTGACTGAGTATCAGAGGAAGAGAGTACAGGATCAGGAGGATTGTCAGAGTCTGTCACATTAGTCTGGGTTGGAACATCATTATCATCACATACTAACTTCATATGATCCAAATGCGATTCTTTATACTGACCAGTACTAATCTCTCTAACCTTATACTTATTACCAGTGATATGTTCAACTACTCGATAAGGACCAACAAACTTTTGATCAAGCTTTGGCATTGCTGACGTTTTGTTAAAGTTAATCAGCATAACTCTCGAACCTACTTTGATTTTGGATGGCTTTGATCGAGTGTTTGCGACTCTTGTAAATTCAGCTGTTGATTTATGAAGTGTTTCACGGATTCTTCTAAAAACACTTTGAGCTAAGCTGGTACGAGTTGCTACGAAATCATCAGGGTTGTAATTTGGTTTCGGATTAGAATATAACAACTCATAAGGCAAACGTTTATCTACACCATACAATGCATAATGTGGAGTGTCACCTATAGAAACATTGTAAGCAGAATTTATAGCACACTGCACATCAGGTATAACTTCATCCCAAGTTTCACTGTTGGGATTGATAGTGGCTCTCAAGACATCAAGTACTTTCTTATTGGTTCGTTCCGCTAACCCATTGCTGGCAGGATGATGAGGAACAATGGTGGATTTAGAGATCTTGTACAAAGTACACAAATTTTCAAGAATTTCATTACAGAATTCACCTCCATTATCTGTTACTAGGGACTTAGGGGTGGTATGCCTGCAGATAATGCGTTCTTTAAACGCTTTAGCTACTGTCTCGGCAGTCTTATCTGCAATAGGAACTAACTCGCAATATCTGGTGAAATGGTCTACCATAACACACAGATGTTTGTTACCTTGGAGGGAACATTGGAAATTAGTTAACAAATCTAGCGCAACTCTTTCCCAAGGTTCGCTAGTAGTTGGATACACTTGGATTGGATTAGGACCATTAGCATTGCCTTTATGTTGCATGCAGACACTACATTTCCTAACATACTCAGAAATATCAGTTGCCATACGAGGCCAAAAGTATTTCAATCTGGCTTGTTTTACTGAACGATCCATACCAGGGTGTGCAACACCTGGTACATCGTGAACTAGCTGTAAGGCTACATTCACTAGTGACTGTGGAATTACTAACTGGTATACTCTTCTGCTAGGAGTACCCAACTCGGCTGTTCGATACAGTAATTCTTGGTTCATGACAAAGTCACTGATGGGTGCTGGTGGCTTCACATTCAGAATAAGATCTTCCTGGAGCAGGAATCGTATCACACCAGACCACATGGGATCTGTTCGTTGAGCATTCTTTACATCTTCAGCACTAAATGGAGGGTCTGCAGTTACTATACTAACATGTCGCGATAAGGCATCTGCGACTACATTTGACTTGCCAGGTAAATGCTCAAAGGTGGGATTGAACTCTTGGATAGTCAAGGTCCATCTAGCTAACCTTCCAGTAGGTTGTTTGTTCTGGAATAAGGGTATCAGTGGAGCATGATCTGTCAAGACATGAACAGAGTACTGATAAATAATGTCTCGGAAGTGCTTTAAAGACCATACTATTGCTAAAGCTTCTTGCTCAGTTACTGTATAATTACGTTCAGCCTTTGTAAGGACTCGGCTAGCAAATGCAACTGCGTTGTACTTGCCATCGGTCTTCTGAGCTAGTACGGCACCTATGCCAATTGAACTAGCATCAGTTGTCAGATAGAAAGGCTTAGAAAAATCTGGAAATTTCAAAATTGGAGCAGATGTTAGCTTTTCTTTTAGAGTTTGGAATGCTCTTTCTTGATGGAAGGTCCAAACAAAAGGAGCATCTTTCTTAAGCAACTCAGTTAGAGGAGCAGCTATGGAAGAAAAATTGGCAATGAAAGATCTATAAAAACCTGCTAAGCCCACAAAGGATCTTACGGCATCAGCAGTTTTGGGAGTTGGAAAATTTAGTACTGCAGTTACTTTACTTTGGTCAGTCGTAACCCCTCTAGGAGTGACTACGTGACCAAGAAACTTAATTTCTGATCTGAAAAATTGACATTTTGACAGTTTGATCTTTAAATTGGCTTCTTCAAGCTTACCAAGTACTACATCAAGTCTTTTCAAGTGTGTATCCACGTCTTTAGACTTGACGATTACGTCATCTAAGTACACCATAAGTGCATTACCTATGAGACCTCTAAAGATATTAGTCATGAGCCTTGAGAACGTGATAGGGGAAGATCGTAATCCAAATGCCATACGGAGGAAGTGATAATGACCTGTAGGAGTGGAGAATGCAGTTAGTTCTTGGCTGTCCTCGTGAAGAGGGACTTGCCAAAACCCTTGTAACAAATCCAGGGTTGAAAAGACTTTGTTATCTCCGATATTACGTAAAAGATCACCCAGTACAGGGAGTGGAAAGCGATCTGGAATGGTTTTTGCGTTTAACTTCCTAAAGTCAATTACTGGGCGCCAAGTACCATCCTTCTTAGGTACTAGTATCAAGGGTGCATTCCAAGGGGAATTGCTAGGTGCAATAACTCCATCATCAAGCATTTGATTGATCAATTCTTCTGCGACAGCAACTTGTGAATGAGGCATTCTGTACGCAGGTATGTAGATAGGTCTAGTACCAGGTTCAAGTGGAATACGATGGGACAATAAGTTCGTTATACCCATCTTCTCACCTGGTAAAGCAATGGCTTTACGACGTTTGTTCAACAGAGTCAACAAACGCTTGACTTCATCTGGGAAGTCAGTGGGAGCTAAGTCTTTCTCCTCAACTGGTGGAACAGATTGATCCAGTGAAGTGGATGAGGTCTCCCCGGCAGAAATAGCACCGACCCACTGGTCAGGTGACAACTCATCCTCTACCTGAACAGGGTAAGGATAGTGAACAAGGTCAACAAGATTGGTATTTGCTCTGAGGCAAACACTGTGACCAGAAGTGTTGGCCAGGTAGAAATGGATCTTACTATCTCTTACAACATGTAAGGATGGTTCAACAAATAGACCTTTTACTTTGCAGGAATCACTGTCAACTAGGACGTTATCACCATCTGGAACACTAGGAACAACTACAGACACTCTAGTGAGAGCACTAGCCGCAACAGAAACGTCTTTCTGCAGACGGCATGTGACATCAACAAGAGATGGCATTACTAGTTGCAAGTAATTGTTTTCCGACAAGGCGTCCCCTGTGGAGAAACTACTACTCGAACTAGCAGGCATTGCAGGGATAGGTTGAGCACTCAAGGCAATCTGAGCGTCCTCGGACACTTGAGGCATCGGACTATCCTGCAATTCTGAAGGTATAGGTGGAACACTGATGGGAGTGACAGAATTACCAGTGCCTGACCGCTTGGGTACGCTACTGGAGAATGCATTAGCTTGTAAGGACTTAATCCGTACATCATACTCTGCAGCAGTATAACAGATTTCTGAACCAAGCTGGTAACCCCAGAATGGAACGATCAAGTCGTCAATTTGTGCATGCCATCGATAAGGGTCGAGCACAATGCGTAAGTCTCGCATGGAAGCAAATCCCAGTAGAAGGTCACCAGGGAAAGTAATCTGGTCGACAACAAAGAAGGAGACAGTGAAGTCTCTACCTTGGATAGAAAAGGTTAGGGAAGTCCGACCTCGGACACGCAGGTGAGAACCAGATACTCCACTAAGGGAGGACACAGGAGTCGGTTCTACGAGAAGGACATGTCGTAACTTCTTATCCTTAAACAAACTAGACCTAATAATATTGATTTGCGCACCAGAGTCCATGAACAATTGAACGGGCGCATTATAAACAGATGCCTGCACTATAGGGCCTATGGTTGCATTGGAAGTTATGTGCAAACAAAAAGGTGGATTTTCATCAGAAAAGACTTGTTCTACTCCATCCCCAAAATCATCTATGTCAGAAACATGTGAAGCCACATCATCAGCAGGGTTGGCATGCTCGAGACTGCTTAAGGCTTCAAAGGAGTTGTGAACGGGGATGGTGTACTCATTATCACCTACTGTCACCATGGGGCGGTTTGACTGGGGCGCTCGAATTCCCCCGAATTGGAAGAATGAGCCTGGTTCTGGTTAGGTTGAGAATTGAAAGAATGAGCCTGGTTCTGATTATTTTGAAAACCACGAGATCTGTTTCCTCGACGGGTTCTGCGGTTGGAACGACCACGGAAAGATCTAGAGTACTGAAGGTTATAGAGAGCATTACACTCAGATGTGTCATGTCCATGTATTCTATGATAAGTACAGTAGGGAAGATCTGAGTACTCATCATCAGTACGACGTCTCTTAGGGTAACTATCAGGACAATTAATTGCAATATGGCCACGGAAACCACAGTTGTAACAATTCGAAATACTCACGTAGGCTGTTATTACTTATAATTGCTGTTATGTGGAGGGAGCCCGCAGCCGTTACCTGTCTCCTTGGTTACACTCGTAATACTGACTAGCCGGCTGGCCAGTACCCCGTAGTGGGTCTTTTGAAATGGTGTCAGCTCAGCACAATATGAAAGACCGTGACTCAAGACGGTTGGTCGTTGAGTCAACGGACAGGTTACTGGTAACTGGTTACTACTACTGAGACTGGTAACTGGTTACTACTATTGAGATATTTAGGTACAGATATACATAAATACAGGTACATAAATTATCATACACAGCAGTATATGTGTAGATTACCTAGGATAACCCAAAAAGTTGGACAAAGTGTCCCGTGGCCTGGTAGGCAATGCTCTCGTTTCACACAGTGTCCATGGTTCGATCCCCGGCAAGGGTGAAATCATTGGGCTTGTTTCCTTACACCTGCTGTCGTGTACACCTGGGTGTTACTCGACTGGTGTGGGTCGCATCCTGGGGGACAAGATTTATGGACCCCACTGGAAATAAGAGTCCCATGATGACGCACTGTCTCTCTTGGGTTAGCCTAACGTTCCTTGGATTACGAGAATTTCATCAGCAACAATACATCCGTTTTAAAGGAACCAAGAGCTAAAATGCGCCCCCAAAGAACTCAAATAGGTAACCAAAAATTATTAGTAAAACTTGAGAATAAATAAATAAGTTACCCAAGAAATATATTAAGTTTTCTGTAATCTAATATAACTTCATTTTCTTTAATACTAAGTTTTACACAAACTAAAACATTTTTGCAACACAGGTAAGTAAGTAGGTAAGTAAGTAAGTTTATTCAGGTATACACAAATACAGTTACATAGAATTATCATACATAGCAGCATATGTGTAGAGAACCTAGGATAACCCAAAAAAGTCAGACAGAGTGGCTTATTTCCATTGGGGTCCTTTTACCTTACTATTATAACAAAGGTTATAATATTTTCTTATTATTCTACAATGAAGATAACATCTTATTATCATACTAAAAAGACTATCTGCTACACCAAGGTCATTAAGACTATCTACAATACGAGGGTCATTACAAGGAATAAGGTAAAATTTACACGTATGTTAGCTAAAGAATAGAAAATCATTCCCCTCCCTTTCTGTAGCTACATTCATCAGACACCTTTTGGCACTCTTCTTGAACTGGTTCATGCTATGACTGGCTTTGACATGTGCGGGCAGTCTGTTCCATTCCTTTATTGCTGTACAATAAAAGGTGTTTGAAGCCAGGCCACTGACTGTGGGTACTACAAAGTTGTGCTCTCTCCCCCTAGTACTATGATTGCTTTGGTTCCCAACCTTGACAAAATTGACAGCAAGATATTCTGGACACTGTTTGTGAGCAATTTTATAAACATGATTTAGCTTCAGTTGTTTTACTCTGTCTTCAACATTCAGCATATCCAACTGCTGTAATTCATCCTGGCCTACATGCTCTCTTGGTCCCAGCCCCAGGATGAATCTTACGATTTTGTTCTGGGTGATTTGCAGTCTATCTTTCAGTTTTTTTGTCAAGGCAGAGTACCAAGAAGAGCAAGCGTAATCCATATGGCATTGTATAAGGGCTAGACATAGGGTCCTGCGAGCCTCAGTAGGTAGACACTGTGCTTGTCTATACAGGAACTTCAGTCTGGCATTCGCTTTCTTTACTACACTGTTCCCTATCAATTCTCCTGACATGCATGGGTCAAAGGGGATTCCCAAATATTTTACTGATGAAACCAAAGTGATGGGCTCCCCATTACATTGAACATTAAAATTATTTACCCTTCTCAGTTTATATTTCGTGCCAAAGAGAAAGGCTTCAGTTTTCCCTAGGTGTAATGATAGTTTGTTGTCTACTAACCATTTGCTGCAGGACTCCAGTTCCAGTGTTAAAACATTAGCAATATCTTGTGGGTCTTTACCTGACACTAACAGAGCACTGTCATCTGCATACAGTAGGAGTTTGCACTTGACACTGATAGGCATATCATTGACATAACATAAGAATAATAAGGGACCCAGAATACTACCTTGGGGAACTCCACATGTTATCGGCAGGGGTTCTGATTCTGTTTTGTTGATTTTGACTATTTGTCTCCTGTTGCTAAGGTAGGACTTAAACCAGTCTACAGAACCTATACCGATAGCTTGAAGTTTATTACATAATATATTGTGGTTGACAGTATCGAAGGCCTTTTGCAGGTCTAAGGTTACCATGCCTATGAGGTTCCCCTTTGACATTTCAGTTCTCAGGTCAGTTCCTGATCAGCCGGGCTGTGGCTCGTACGTTGGTTTGCGTGCAGCCAGCAGCAACAGCCTGGTTGATCAGGCGCTGATCCACCAGGAGGCCTGGTCACAGACCGGGCCGCGGGGGCGTTGACCCCCGAAACTCTCTCCAGGTAAACTCCAGGTAATCCATCAGATTAATAAGGGAGGTGTCGGTTGAGTAGGATCTTCTAAAGCCCGATTGATAGCTATGGAGAATGTTGTTGTCATTAAGGTACTTAACTACTTGAGAATACACCGCCCTCTCTAGAATTTTAGATATTATACTGAGTATACTAACAGGCCTATAGTTGCTTACATCAGACCTACTATTTTTCTTGAACCTCCTTGAACCCCTCCGGTACGGTATTAGTGGTGATTGATAGATTTATTATGTGAGCAATAGGGATTGACAGTTCAGAAGCACCATCTTTTAGGAACTTAGACGGGATGTTATCAGGGCCTGTGCTCTTAGTTGGGTTTAACCTGCTTAGTTCTTTTTGAATAAAGTCATGAGATACACTTACTAGTTGACAACTGTTTGGGGTTACCCCTTTATTGGTATAGTGTGTTTGAAACTTATCAGAGTCTGTGTTAAAGGTATTTGATGCAGCTGGTAGTTTACTTACTAGTGTTGATGCAACAGATGTGTAGTATGAATTAAAGCAATTTGCCACCTTAGATGTTTCGTGGCATACCTCATTATCGATAGTGAGTACTATGTTAGACCTATCTACTGGCTTATGGCTATACCCCAACTGTTTTAGTTGTTGCCAGAGCTTTCTGGGGTTATGCTTATACTCTTCAATTTTTGAGCAGTAGTGCTTTGCCTTTGCTCCTTTTATAAGTCTCTGTACTCTGTTCCTCACCCTTTGGAATTCATTTAGTGCTGCAATATCCTGTCTGTTTGCTTTAAATCTTTTTACCAGCTGGTCTCTGAATTTCATATTATCTAATATCTCAGTATTCATCCAGGGTTCAGTTCTTCGTTTAATCCTAACCTCTTTAACTGGTGCAATATTATCAAGGATGGTAGTGAACATTGGTTTGAATTTTTCCCAGGCATCGTTTACGTCCGTGCAACTTGTTATCTCTGTCCAGTCACAATTGTGTAGCCTATTTACCAGTGTTTCTTTACTGTAGTTTCTAGTTGAACTCATTTTTATTGTCCTGTGTAGGCCTATCCTATCCCTAGTTATTTTCCTGGTGCAGTAAATGATGAAATGATCACTAAGACCTGTGGTAATGACGCCTGACTGACTAATGTTCTCAGAGCGGTTACAAAGTATGTGGTCAATTAGTGTGGCTGAGAACTGTGTGATCCGGGTTGGAGTATTAATTAGTTGAGTGTAACTATTTAATCCTAGAATTTGCTTATACCTT
This sequence comes from Cherax quadricarinatus, assembly GCF_038502225.1. Taxonomy (NCBI): domain Eukaryota; kingdom Metazoa; phylum Arthropoda; class Malacostraca; order Decapoda; family Parastacidae; genus Cherax; species Cherax quadricarinatus. Next base: position 7,462,551 of record NC_091349.1, read on the forward strand.
TTGCATAGCCCGTTATTTTGCTGCTGAAAACAGATATTGAAGTCGCCCAGTATTATTGTCTCGCAATTGTTTTCAACTCCGGACAAGACTCTGGAAAAGTCTTCTAAGAACTGGTCCTGGGTAGGAGGGCGGTAACTAGTTCCTACTAAGATGGGTTTGGTCTTAGGAAGCAGCACTTCAAACCATAGAATCTCCAGTTTATTGTTATTTAAATCAGGTCTTGGGTTGTAAGCTAAGTCATTTCTAATGTAGGCACATACTCCACCACCCTTTCTGTTCCTATCTAAGCGTTTTATATTGTAACCATCTATTTTGACCTCGTCGTCAGTCACCGTATCATCCAACCAAGATTCAGAGATGGTTATAACTGCCGCCCTAATTTTGTTAGCTAGAATCCTAATCTCTGCCAATTTAGGAAGAAGTGATCTTGCATTGACATGAATAAAGTGAAGGCCTGTTTTCATAAAACAATCATAATCATCAATATATGGCAATGGGTCATTTGTATTAAAATTAGGTAAATCAATGTCATCACTGCTAAAGGGTAACTGTGCCAAAGTGCATTTGTTACACACAAAATGAATTCTGGCACCGTTGCTATAATTATACATACATCCATCATGCACCCACCCCTTACACATTTTACATAAGGTGCCTTTTCTGTTTTTCATGCGTACTTTAGTACAGTGTATGCACCTGTTTGGTAGTGTTTGAGATAATAATGGCTGTATTGTCTCACATTGACCTATGTATGCATTACATATGGAGTTAAGGTTATCATTCCTAGCTACTAGACCGTCATTATCACCGTCATTTATCTGTCTGTTTTGCCTCTGCACAATAGTTTGAGGTCCTGGATTAATTTGGATATCACCACTTAAGAGCGCTACAATAAGAGCTGTGTGCCACTAATTTTTGTTTGGGTATGCGGTGTTGCCATACCTTGCGGCGATAGTGACATTTACTTTTCTGGTAGGATGGCAACTGTTGGGCTTTTACTGTCCAGGGCGCTGTTACTCCATTCACCTTTTCCAGCCCCCATGACTGATTTCTTTCTTCATGGAATTGAAGAAGAAATATAAATATAATTATGGCAGCCTGTACCCCCCTAATACCTGCCATTTTCACTCTTCGCTCTTTTACTCATATACAATAATATTTATTTCTCTTTTCCAGTCCCTAGTACACTTAGTATCTGCTTTAGCAATCACCACTGAATTACTAGTAAAATTTCCTCTTCAAAGATAAGATAAGATTTCGTTCAGATTTTTAACCCCGGAGGGTTAGCCACCCAGGATAACCCAAGAAAGTCAGTGCGTCATCGAGGACTGTCTAACTTATTTCCATTGTGGTCCTTAATCTTGTCCCCCAGGATGCGACCCACACCAGTCGACTAACACCCAGGTACCTATTTGCTGCTAGGTGAACAGGACAACAGGTGTAAGGAAACGTGTCGGAATTTCCACCCGCCGGGAATCGAACCCGGGCCCTCCGTGTGTGAAGCGGGAGTTTTAGCCACCAGGCCACCGGGCCACACTGCTCACTTTTCCCTTAACTTCACAAAACCCTTACAGTTAACCCCTTATTACACACTCCCCTTCCCACCTCACTTCACAGTCTGGCTTCACCAATTAACTTCTAACTCCTTTCCATTCTGGTAGATCAGAAAGGTTTAATCCATGGTTTTATATTTCCAAATCCCCCTCAATTCCATTTATCGGGGGTTGTGTGGTGTTGTTGTCTCCTGACCTGTTCTGCTGACTCAGCCATTTTTAAAACACTGAGGGGAGTAACGCCACCTACAACCTGACTTTCCTTGAGTTTATAAATATATTTGGCGTTTTCTGCTGTGATTCTCTCACTGTACACTGGTCAGCTGAATATAGGTCAGCTACGAAAACATTAACCTTGACTGTTTAACTATTCACTTCTTTCCCACGACTGGCACTGAGGGATATCCGACCTATAACCTTGGAGTTTTGTACTGTTGATTTGACGATGTCTCCTGTGTTTCCCTCTCGTTAGCACTGGTACAGGTGATATGATGGTGGTACAGATATGATGCTACTGTCAACAGATGAACGTCAGTAAAGATGAGAATTTCACTTCGCTAGTTGTACGTCTGGCAGTAGCGGCTGTTTGGATGCCGGTCAGCCATGTTTAAATGCTCAATTCTTTCCCTCGTTTGGCACTGAAGAAAAAAGTCCTACAGACCTGTCATTTCCTTGGAGATTTAGTTGATCAGGTTTTCTGCCATGTTGTCTTCCCGTTAAACACTGGTGCAGTTGATATGGAGGTCAGTTATTTCATTGTAGTGGAAAACGTCTCGTGTCTGGTTCACGTATGGCAGCAGGTCTGGTACTTGAATGCCGGTCCCTCTTTTGTCATATTTAGTCCATTTCGTTGTCGTCACCGTCAGTTTTTATGTCACTATAGGTTCCTTGCATGTTGTTGCAGCAGTACTTGCCATCACTGGAGTTCGGATAGGCCCAGGGGACGGCAAGATGTAGGAGCAGCCTTGTTGCTGCTTGCTGCGGCTGCGGCCGCAGTGAGTAAATTTATTTATGTAAGTAAGTAAGTAAGTAAGTTACATATAAGTACAATTATCATATATAGTTTAAATTATATGTAAATTACCTAGGATAACCAAAAAAACTCAGACAAAGCGACTTATTTCCATTTTTGTTCCAAAAAGTTCAAGGTACTGTTATGCTCTTCGACATTATATGTTTATAAGTAGTTTAGGCACACATAAGTATAATAGAAATTATTATAATTTTAACCACAATTTTTAAAGAAGTGGAGCGGTAAGCCAGCGGGAGGCCTCGGTCAGATGACCGAAAGCTCCAGCTGTGGGTCATCATATGACTAAGATCAGCGTCAGGAAACACTTGTCCTGTTTCCTGACAAACATTATACCTACTTACACATATGTACAATTATCACACACAGTGTAAATCACTTAGGATAAACCTCTTTTCCCATATTCTATCTTTGCCTATCCTTCTTCCTTCCCCATCTTTCCAAACCTCGGGTCAAAACCTGCCTACCTAACCTTCAAAAAAAAGTCAGACAGTGATTTCCACTGGGACAAATTCTGGGTATTATTCCACTGTGGATAAAATACTTTGACCCCAATGGAAATGCTTCACATTGACTATTTTGGGTTATCCTAGGTAATTTACACATGTTACTATGTATGATAATTTGTACATATGTATTTATATGTACCTGTGCCTATATAAACTTGCTTGAACATTTGTGAGTGAGTTATCACTGAACTCATTAACCAGGCCACATAGGCCTACTTGGAGACAGGCGTGGCTTCCCCACTGGCTTGGGCCTACAAGATTCACAGCTTTTCCCTAGGCTGGTAAGTTGTAACATACATCTTTATGTAGGTAGAGACAGAGATTCTTCCTTACTCATTGCCTGTAGACCTCACTGGAAAAAAAAAATCCATTTGTCTGACTTTTTTGGGTTATCTTAGGTAACTTACACTGCATGATAATTAAACTTTTGTGTTCTTGTGCCTAAATAAACTTTCTTACTCTGTGTCCCATAGCTCGATTGGCAGCGCACTCATTTCACAGGTAGGTAGACACACACTGAGGTCACTGGTTTGATCCCCGGTACAGGTGGAAACAGGACGTGTTTCCTTAAGGCACCTGCTGACCGTGTTCACCAAGCAGTAAAATAGGTACCCGGGTATGAGTCGACTGGTGTGCGTCTCATCCTGGGTCAAAATTGGCCTAATTTACCCGAAATGCTCTGCATAACAAGGGACTTTCTATGTACTGTACTAGTATCTTATTGAGTTGACAAGGATAGAGAGTTGACATGCAAAAGGGAGAGTTGGGGAGGGTAGAGGAGGCCTGCGAGAGTATATATACAGATATATATCTGTATATATACAGATATAGTATATACATCGAGTGATGTATATACTATATCTATACATATTCACTGACAGGTGTGAATGTACTTAGGTAACACATTAAGTAAATTTAACCAAAGATAACCTAGGATAGCCTAATAGAGCCAATGGGACATATTTTCAGGAGGGTTCATAATTCCATGGAGATACGAGGTATATATACATCTCTCAGAATATATATACTGAAAGGGATACATTGGGTAGGTATGGGCAGGGTGTTGGAGAGGTTGGTTATTCGACACCACCTCCCTTCCCCACCACCCCCATGATAAACAGTGGGGGCCACTGTCCTCTCTCAGTCACCTTGTCACCTAGTAGGTCGGGCCAGTCTTACGGGCACCTCACCTACACATGCTTTCCCTATTCACTTAGCAGTAAATAGGTACCATGGTGCTAGTATCCTCGTATGTAAGAAAGGAGTACTGCAGCATACCTACTGGTCCATGCTAAGTTTACCTGGAGTTTACCTGGAGAGAGTTCCGGGGGTCAACGCCCCCGCGGCCCGGTCTGTGACCAGGCCTCCTGGTGGATCAGAGCCTGATCAACCAGGCAGTTACTGCTGGCTGCACGCAAACCAACGTACGAGCCACAGCCCGGCTGGTCAGGAACCGACTTAGGTGCTTGTCCAGTGCCAGCTTGAAGACTGCCAGGGGTCTGTTGGTAATCCCCCTTATGTATGCTGAGAGGCAGTTGAACAGTCTCGGGCCCCTGACACTTATTGTATGGTCTCTTAACGTGCTAGTGACACCCCTGCTTTTCATTGGGGGGATGTTGCATCGTCTGCCAAGTCTTTTGTTTTCGTAGTGAGTGATTTTCGTTTGCAAGTTCGGTACTAGTCCCTCTAGGTCTAGGATTTTCCAGGTGTATATAATCATGTATCTCTCCCTCCTGCGTTCCAGGGAATACAGGTTTAGGAACCTCAAGTGCTCCCAGTAATTGAGGTGTTTTATCTCCGTTATGCGCGCCGTGAAGGTTCTCTGTACATTTTCTAGGTCAGCAATTTCACCTGCCTTGAAAGGTGCTGTTAGTGTGCAGCAATATTCCAGCCTAGATAGAACAAGTGACCTGAAGAGTGTCATCATGGGCTTGGCCTCCCTAGTTTTGAAGGTTCTCATTATCCATCCTGTCATTTTTCTAGCAGATGCGATTGATACAATGTTATGGTCCTTGAAGGTGAGATCCTCCGACATGATCACTCCCAGGTCTTTGACGTTGGTGTTTCGCTCTATTTTGTGGCCAGAATTTGTTTTGTACTCTGATGAAGATTTAATTTCCTCGTGTTTACCATGTCTGAGTAATTGAAATTTCTCATCGTTGAATTTCATATTGTTTTCTGCAGCCCACTGAAAGATTTGGTTGATGTCCGCCTGGAGCCTTGCAGTGTCTGCAATGGAAGACACTGTCATGCAGATTCGGGTGTCATCTGCTAAGTAGGTCCAAGTCACCTACTACCTAATCACCTAGTAGTAAATAGGTAATTGGGTGTTAGTATCCTCATACATAAGAGAGAAGGAGCACTGGAGAAGGCCTACTGGTCCATGTTAGGTAGGTTTAAGTCACCTACTGCCTGGGTGTTAGTATCCTCATACATGCTTCCCCTGTTCACCTAACAGTAAATAGGTACCTGGTTGTTAGTATCCTTACATATTCTTCTCTTGTTCACCTAGCAGTAAATAGGTACCTGGTTGTTAGTATCCTTACATATTCTTCTCTTGTTCACCTAGCAGTAAATAGGTACCTGGATTTTAGTATCGTTATGCATGCTTCCGCTGTCCACCTAGCAATAAATAGGTACCTGGGTTCCTGGTATCTCCAGTGTAAGCCACAGTGCTTACTTCTCATGGGTTATTACGTACCATTATTAATCCTAAATTAGAATCCTCATGTGAATAAAACACAAATTTTGACTTCGTTAGGTTACCCCGGGTTAAAGTCTTCTTAATGTATTATGTAAATCTCCCTCTCAGAGTACAATGTACTCTGAGAGGGAGAGACACGGTGTACTCTGAGAGGGACAGTTACAGTGTACGAGAGAGAGAGAGAGTTATACAGTAGCATCATGTCATAAAATGTATAAGCACGACAATAGACGTGCTTATACATTTCATGGCATGAGGCTACTGTCATTGTTATTATTATTATTATTATTATTATTATTATTATTATTATTATTATTATTATTATTATTATTTATTAAACCCGGGATCGAACCCCGTTCCCTCAATGTGTTTAGCTGTGACAGCTACCAACCGAGCCACGAGCACCCGAGACAGAGAGAGAGAGAGAGAGAGAGAGAGAGAGAGAGAGAGAGAGAGAGAGAGAGAGAGAGAGAGAGAGAGAGAGAGAGAGAGAGAGAGAGAGAGAGAGAGAGAGAGAGAGAGAGAGAGAGAGAAAGAGAACATTACCCTGGGTTAAATATACATAATATACTATTTTATGTGCCCTCAGATCTGTCCAAAAAAATTCTATATATGCGTGCAAAAAACTAAAATAAAAGCTTAAAGGGGGTTATATTTCCATTAGTGTTAACGGTGTCTTCAGGCCTGGTCAGCACTGTGGCTGACAGCGGTAATTATTTATTTGCTTACTCTAGCCTCACTGGGTCGCAGTAAGCTATCAGAAAGCGACCAGATGTTGCCCTTGCTGTAGACTGTTACTCCACTGTATGCTTTCCATGTACAGTAATTTTGAAATGGAGAATTTCGAGCATTTATAAGAGCGTGGGTGGTGTTGGAGGTGGAATATTGCCACAGCCTCGGGGAATAAATCCAAATATTTCCCCCCTCGAAGCATTTTTAATATATAAATCTACTTCTCCGAGGTTATAGGTCAGTAACATACTACTATATAGAAAGCCACTTGTTATGCTGAGCATTTCTGGTAAATTAGGTCAGTTTTGTCCCAGGATGCGACCCACACCAGTCCACTAACACCCAGGTACCCATTATTCAGGTACCCATTATTACTGATGAGGAACATAGACAACCGGTGTAAGGAAACACGTCCGATGTTTCTACCCTCGCTGGGAATCGAACCCGGACGGGGAATCGAACCCGGACCCTCACTGTGTGACGCGAGAGCTTTAGCCACCAGGCCACGGGCCACCGTGGCCTGGTGGACAATTATTCAAAGTTTAGCACATTTATTAGGGGAAACGTTTCGCCACGACTGGCTTCTTCAGTCATTAGGATTCACCGTGTGAAGCAAGAGTAAAACCTGTTGCTTCACACGGTGAGGGTCCGGGTTCGATTCCCGGCGAAGGGGTGGAAACATCGGACGTGTTTCCTTCAAGAGGAAGCTGGACAGATACCTAAAGTCGGTGCCGGATCAGCCGGGCTGTGGTTCTTACGTTGGATTGCATGCGGCCAGCAGTAACAGCCTAGTTGATCAGGCCCTGATCCACCGGGAGGCCTGGTCGTGGACCGGGCCGCGGGGGCGTTGATCCCCGGAATGCCCTCCAGGTAGACTGGTTGTCTATTATTATTATTATTATTATTATTATTATTATTATTATTATTATTATTATTATTATTATTATTATTATTATTATTATTATTATTATTATTATTATTAACCGTATAGAAGTATAACACCATTATTCAACAAAAATTATTTATATTTTTCTGTAATGTTAGTAAGGATTTTAAAATGCTTTAAATAGTAGAGTATAATATGTTAATAAGTCTTGTTTGGTAATAGAGGAAAAAAATGGTGATTAATAACGTTTGTGTTATGGAAATAAGTAACCTTGACTTTTTTTTTGTTATCCTGGGTAATGTACACATAAGTCACCATGTAAGATATTTCATGTAACTGTATTTATGTGTACCTGTACCTAAATAAACTTATTTACTGATTAATTTGTATTATAAAACTTCTGGGATCAGACATTGCAATCCCATAAGTGTTCTTAAGCAAAGTTGTGCAGTAATTGTTCTATTAGTTTATATATTTTGAAATAATAACGATTATGACGTAGTTTTGTGTAATTAGGGTAAGAATCTTAATGTGTTTAAATTAAAAGAGTATATTTTATTAATAAATATACTTGGTAATGGGGGAAAATGTTGTTTAATAAGGGTTGTGTTAGGGTAAAGGGACGGTGGTGGCGGGGGAGGAGCACACAAACAGCTTCTGTTTATGTCTCTGTGTTTTGAGCCATTTCGATCCTGGAGTTGACCAGGACAACCCGGGTGGAGGTGATGTTTCTCTCAGCTTGTGTTAGCTCAGCAGCGGCCTGAGAGAGCCCCTGAGATGGCGGACACACTCTCCAGCAACTTCTGCTCCCTCTGTGGCTACTCCTTCGACCGCTTCGGCTCTGACAAGCTTAATATAAGGACGTCCCTGGCGTCCCCTGTGGTCGAGCAGTCTGGTGCGTCCATCCTCCTCACCCACCACCACATTCTTTATTTCCACCCTGGATTACACCTTAAAATCAGCGTAGAGTCTTGTGGAAATTGAGATTGAATTGTAATATCTGTCATGGTGATGAATGTTAAGAGTATCATTGTAATATGGAGCGAGGGACGTTCTGGGAGGGACGTTCTGGGGATCCCGTCCTGAATTCGCTTTCATAACGCCAAATGGTTGTGATTTTTCTTGAATTGTGGTGTGAATGGTGGTTGTTAGGTTGTCAGGGTTGTGGGTGAGTTAATTGTGGTTGTTGTCACTGTTTTACACTGAAGATGGTCATACTTTATCCCGAAATATACAATTGTATAAGTTTGGTATCGTTCCCTTCAAGGAGATATATATAACTGTTTGATATCATATATTATCTTCACTGACAAGATATTTCACCTGCTCAGAAGAATTCTTCAGTCAAAATGCCTGATGTTCTGTCTTCAGTGATGCTACTTGGCAGATTGTTCCACTCATTACTATATTTCTGAACCAGCACTTTCATACCTCCTTTCTAAATCTAAAACTATCCATTTTGAATCCATTACGTAACGATGTTGGCTTACGTTAATTTGGGTTACATTGGGTATGGTTGAGTTGCATTAGTATTTTACTTTTCCACAAAAAAAATTATCTTAAATGTACATCCACATTAATTTCACATGATTTAGCTCACAAAATCGTACTGAACATGTGGGTCCCAGGGTAAAGCACGTATTCCATATACTTTAAGTTATACTCCTACCTTCTTTCTTGATATTTTCTATTCAGATTTGTTAATTTTGAACCATTCTTCCACTGAAGTTGTTTTGCAGAATGTTATTTATGCTTGTTTAAAATGCACAGCTATTTGTAAAATTGTCTATAAATCCACAATTTAAATTTGTATTACTGTATTTGAATGGTTAACCTTCTGCAAGTTGTTAGACAATTTGGCTGACCTAAATTACATGTATTTGGTTGCTTGGCATTATTATCAAGGTTAGAAGAAAGATTTTGTAAATGGCCTAACTAACCTAACCTCAGCCTACCTGTAGAGAAGACACCAGTCCTACAAGCCTTCCTAGGGCAGGGAAGGTGCCAGAGCTTGCTACCACCTGCAGCTCACAAGACTGCCATTCCCACAAGCCCCCCCCCAGGGCAGGGAAGATGGCAGACCAGAGGCCTAGCTTCTCCTTATGAGCCCTGTGAGGGTGGGGAATGGGGCTAGGCCTAGTGACAGTTGGTCCCAGATGAAGAGGTACTTGTATCTCAGTCACTCCCAAGACATGTAGCCAAGGCCGAGTCGCCATCTGGTAAAGACCCAGGCCGGGAGAGTACCAGCGAATCAAGAAGAGAAGCCTATCTTGTACATTTGCTCTGAAAATAATTAAAATGCCCATATTGAATGTAGCGAGACACCACCTGCTAACCGCAGCCATGGGAAAAAAATAGCCCACTGCCTTCATGATTGTTGTGGAAATAAGTAACTCTTGAAATTTACTCTTTTTCATTGTTTGCTTCCAGGCATGCACATACTTTACAATTCAGATAAACTGAATCACAGCATCTCTACCTATACTTTAGAGTGCCAGTGCTGCACCTGTTCCACACATTCCATTCCTTTCCTAAATCCTTTTAGTTTCCTCTACAATCCTGCCTTATCTTTCCCAAACCTTACCTGGTAAACTAAAATGTATTCCACTGTTATGCTCCTGTCCCATTTTGTCTCCTGCATAAACAAATTATACATGCTTCCTGGTAATTTACACTATTTATGATAATTGTACTTGTGTGTATCTGTACCTAAATAAGCTTATTTGCCTTCTTTCATGCATGATGGTATATTAAACTATCCATTCCAGAACTACTGGTATATCCCCACCTGTTTTCTCCATGTCACTCTTAATTCCATTCTATTCCCACTGCTTTTCCTCCCTTCAGCTTGCTCTCTTCCTCATTCACCACTCGTTTTTTTTCTCCTAATAGATCCTATTCCTTAACATCCCACTCATTAATTCACTGCCTTCCTTTCATCACCAGTGTTCAGAATGTTCTCTCCATCTTTAATTATACTCACCTTCCTATCTAACATAACACCATTTTCTTTCTGAATTGCCAGGTTCATTTCCACCCCAGATATTTGTTTTTCAATGATATTATTTAATGTGCTTTATTTTTTTTTCAGGGCTGTTGGAGATGCTGGACATCACAGTAGCACCTCTGAGGAAGGAACTTGTGTTCATTTGTTATTCATGTCGAACAGTATTCAGCAACTACACAACAGCTAAAACCAATTTCAAGTTCCGAGAAATGGAAGCTTTAAAGCTTCTAACAGAACCAATGGAAGCAAATGAGCAGGGGCAGCTACCATTCGTGCCATATTTGAAACGCAAGTGTTTGCATAGACCCAATTCAGAGTTAATGTTATTAAGGCCATCAAAAATTCAGAAAATTGACAGTAGTGCAGCAGAATCTAAATCCTCTCCTGGGCAGAGTCCAGAAAAAAAGGAGCCCAAAGTTCAACCAGTAGAAGAAGTTTTGGATGATACACAAAATGTGAACAATGGGCAGGCAAAAAAAGGCGAAGCTGGAGTCCGACCCTCAGTGAGTGAAGAGAGACTTTGGTAACTGTGTCTTTGTTGTTTTAATTTTTTATATGTACTTTCCTCAAACTTTCTGAAAGTTGTATTTTCAGGTACTGTGGTTTGCAGTTGTTAAATAATTTATACATACACTTTGTTGGTAGTGCCCTCAGCTTACACACTGAGAGACCAGGATTGATACTCGGCATGGGTGAAATGTTGGGTGTTTTTCCTTACACTTGCTGCCCATGTTCACTCAGGGACAGCAGCAGTCAACTGTTGTATGGGTTGCATCCTAAGAGAGAAAATTGAAGAACCCCAATGGAAATATAGCAGACAGTTCCTGATGATGCACTGACTTTAGTGGTCATCCTGAGTGGCCAACCCTCTGGGTTAAAATTCCCAATAATATTTTTTTTTATTTTTTATTAACACATCGGCTGTTTCCCACCAAGGCAGGGTGGCCCAAAAAAGAAAATCTTTCATCATCATCATTCACTCCATCACTGTCTTGCTAGAGGCACGCTTACACTACAGTTATAAAACTGCAACTTTAACACCCCTCCTTCAGAGTGCAGACACTGTACTCAAGTCCGGCCTGCCGGTTTCCCTGAATCCCTTCATAAATGTTACCTTGCTTACACTTCAACAGAACGTCAAGTCCTAAAAACCATTTGTCTCCATTTGCTCCTGTCTAACGTGCTCATGCATGCTTGCTATAAGTCCAAGCCCCTTACACACAAAACCTCCTTTACCCCCTCCCTCCAACCTTTCCTAGGCCGACTCCTACCCCACTTTCCCTCCACTACAGATTTGCATACTCTCTAAGTCATTCTATTTCACTCCATCCTCTCTACATGTCCAAACCATCTCAATAACCCCTCCTCATCCCTCTGGATAATAATAATATTGGTAGAATTACCGACAATATGTAAAGTAAAAGGACACAAGTGCAACTAATGTGACATTTTATTGTGGCAACGTTTCGCTCTCCACCGCCGACAAAGGAGGTGGAGTCGTCATACTCGACACCAGTGACTACAACACTAAAATGATGGACCTTTTGAGTGATCAGTCTGCATACGAACCCATCAGCACTCAACAGTGGGAGACACTCACCAAAGATTTTCTATACAAACCAGACAAATACTCAAACACACTAGAGAAGGGAAGAAACTTCTGTACTTGTTACCAAGCAACCCTAAACCAGCACACATGTATGGTTTACCCAAGACCCATAAACACACTATTCCTCTCAGACCAGTCGCGTCAGGTATAGGCAGTGCTCCACACAAACTAGCCGGAGTTCTTGCCAAACATCTTTCCTGCCTTCTGAGGACCATCAGCCCCACTCATCTTAAACACTCAGGCGACCTTCTCAACCGCATCCAAAACCTCTCCATCCTTAACAAGAAACTAAGCAGTTTGGACGTGACTTCCCTCTTCACAAAAGTACATACCACAAAAGCCATCGAGGTTCTACGACGTAAAGTCAATCAGGACCTTAATCTTCCTCTACCTCCCGGAGATTTTGTTGACTTGATTGAACTCTGTGTTAATTTCAACTGTTTTTCTTTCAATAACAAGTTCTACAAACAAACCTACGGCATGGGAATGGGGTCCCCCATCATTGCCATCCTAGCCAACTTATACATGGAACACCTAGAGTCCGAACACTTCGCCAACATCGTCCCTTCAAGCGTCATTTGGTTACGTTACGTGGACGACGTCCTTGTAATAACTCCCAAACGTTTTGATGTACAGAATCTTCAGGCAAGGCTCAACGCAGTTGAACCGGCGATCCAGTTTACACTAGAGGAGGAGTCCAATGACAAGCTACCTTTCCTCGACGTCCTCATTCACACAGTAGACAACAACCTAAGATTTCAAGTTTATCGGAAACCTACCAGTAAAAATGATCTCACACACTTCTATTCCAGTCAAGATACCAAGACCAAAAGAGGCATCATCATCGGGTTTTTCCTAAGAGCATACCGAATTTGTAGTCCTGAGTTTCTTGACGAGGAATGTACATACATTCACCAAACCTTCACTGAGTTAACATTTTCCTTCCTTTTTCATCAAAGACTGCAAGAAAAGAGCTCTTCAGATCATTAATTCTCCACGCACCAACACCACTCCCAACAAAGTTATAATTTTTCCCAACAGCCAGGTTGCACTGAACGTTTCTAAAGTACTTTCACAAGCTAACACCAGAGTCACCATCGCTTCTAGTGCTTCAATAAAGGATCTAACCAGGACAAAATCAAAGCACCACGAACCAGTCAATGCAGGGGTTTACACTATACCCTGTGAAGGCTGTGACAAGATTTGTGTAGGTGAGACAGCAAGAAACCTCGACACCCGCCTCAATGAACACATTTACGCATGTAGGAATGATAACTTGAACAATGCCTGTGTACAACACCGAAATTCCACCAATCATCTCATGAAATTCAGTGACGCCCAATTAGTGATCAAAGAAACTAATTTCCGCAGACGCAAGTGCCTCGAATCAGCACTGATCGCTGTTTCGAATACAGTTAAACAAAACAACCGCAGCTTCACCATCTCTGAAGTCTTAGCAAGAATCCTCCTGAAAACAGTAAACCCTGCCATCACAAAGTCTCTCCTGTTATACTACACAAAGCACATTACAGAGAGTGAACACTGAAACAGGCCTTCTCTATCCAGTCTATATTTGTCCAACCTATTTTTATGTTACCCATGTAATAGCGTTTATATCCTTTTACTCGTGTATGAATTAATTCCTCTACTACTGCTGGCGGCTGCTGCTGCCGCTGCCGCTGCCGCTGCCGCCGCCGCCGCCGCCGCCGCCGCCGGCAGCGGCAGCGGCAGCAGCAGCAGCAGCAGCCGCCAGCAGTAGTAGAGCAATTAATTCATACATGAGTAAAAGGATATAAACGCTATTACATGGGTAACATAAAAATAGGTTGGACAAATATAGACTGGATAGAGAAGGCCTGTTTCAGTGTTCACTCTCTGTAATGCCGCCGCCGCCGCCAGTATTGCACCTCACTCTGAGCCTTTATATACCCTCTGTGTCCATATACTGTTTGTATCAGCTTGACAAAGCTCCTATAGATCGAAACGTTGCCACAATAAAATGTCACATTAGTTGCACTTGTGTCCTTTTACTTTACATACTCTGGATAATAGTTTTGGTAATCCCACACTTCCTCCTAATCTCCAAACTACAGATTCTCTGCATTATATTCACACCACACATTGTCCTCAGACATGACACCTCCACTTCCTCCAGCCTTCTCCGTGTTGCAATATTCACAACCCATGCCTCACACCTATACAAGAGCATTGGTATAACTCTACTCTCATACATTCCCCTCTTTGCTTTCATGGATAAAGCTCTTTGTCTCCACAGACTCCTTAGTGCACCACTCGCCATTTTCCCCTCGTTAATTCTATGATTCACCTCGTCCTTCATAGCAAGGACGGAGCAAAGTTAATAATAAGTGTCCTAGCACTGTAGATGCAACAGTTCACAACTAAACCACAAATTGAAGATGAAACCAGACCACATTTCGGTTGTAATAATGGTAGAATTATCGACTATGTTAGGCAAAAGGGCATGCGCAACTAAAGTGACATTTTGATGTGGCAATGTTTTGCTCTCCAGGATGTTTGTTAAGGACAAACGTCCTGGGGGACACAGGGTATATACAGGAAGGCCTCAACTTATGAACACATCAGGGACCTCCTGAATTGTGTATAATATTCATAATACAGGAAGTGTTCAACTTACGAACATGTTAAGGACCTTCTGTTTGTGTATAATAATGTTATACACAATAATGATATAATAATAATATACACAATACAGAAGATTCTCAACATGTTTGTCGAGGACTTACTGTATTGGTAACAATGTGAGATGAAAGAGCATATGCACTGCAGTAGGCCTACTGGCCCATGTTGGTAGTGGTGGTGGCAGCAGTAGAAAAGGAAATTGTTGGTTGCTTTGTAATGGCAGGGTTTATTGTTTTGAGGAGAACTCTTACTAATACCTGCATTGACTGGCTCAGCTGACACATCCATTTATAAATTTAATAAAGTTCTCTCTGTAAATAAATGTATGGTGTTCATCATGTCCTTTCATGCTTGTTGGCAGGTCTTACTTCTCAAATATCACTGTTGACTGAAAAATTTGGTATCTATTTTGAGCAGCCACTTAAAACACTTAATTACTTAATTGTTAAGGAACCAGACATAGCACATTTGACCAGCTGTATGTCAAATGACAAGACTCCTCAAGGGAAGTGCTTTAATGCTGATAAAGGTTTGTTATTCAAGGAATTAGATCCACCCACCCTTTTCATGGATCAAACTATATCACTTCCCAGGCATTGCATGGCTCTACAGGTTTAGGAATACAGTGGACCCCCGCTTAACGATCACCTCCAAATGCGACCAATTATGTAAGTGTATTTATGTAAGTGCGTTTGTACGTGTATGTTTGGGGGTCTGAAATGGACTAATCTACTTCACAATATTCCTTATGGGAAAAAATTCGGTCAGTACTGGCACCTGAACATACTACTGGAATGAAAAAAGTTCGTTAACCGGGGGTCCACTGTATATAAATAATCAGATGACTAATGGTACTTGTTTTCCTGTGGTTTTAGAATCTACACATTCCTGTCCTCTATAGACCATTTCCTTGATACTGGTGAAGGGCTCTTAATTAGGGATGTGCTGAAGTATGGGTATTGGTATCAGCAAGTGTCGGCTAATTTCATTATTGCCTTAAAATTGAGTAATGGTATCAGTGGGTATTGGCTAATCTTGATATCAGTACCAGGCTTAAATTAAGTGTTGGTGGGGTATCAGCAGAAAATTTTGGTATTGTCCCATCCTTACTTTTAATTCAAGGATTTGGAGGTAGCCACCCTTAAATTGAATATGCCTTCCATTTCCAGGATCTGTGTGTCCTTGAGCTGTATAATCCTATGGGTTTAGCACTTCCCCCTTGATTATAATAATGTGTGACCTTGATAGGTTCATCGCTTCCTAATAAATTTAGTAATAATGCATGTCCCAGCTCTTTCTGCACTTATTTTCTCATTAAAGAGGGTGCCTTGAAACCTTCCCTTTCTTGGACCAAACTTGATTGCCTTCCATTCCCCAAGTGCTTAGTGCTTTCATATGCATATAATAATCTGTAGTCCTACCTGCAGATGATACCTAGGTGTTTTTCAATGCCTGTAAATAGTTATACATATACAGTGGACCCCTGGTTCGCGATATTAATTCATTCCTGAGAGCTCATCGTAAACCAAAATTATCAGAAAGCGAATCAATTTTCCCCATGAGAAATAATGGAAATCAAATTAATCCGTGCAAGACACCCAAAAGTATGAACAAAAAAAACTTTTACCACATGAAATATTAAGTTTAATGCAATAGAATAATTACAATAACAATAAAATAATTGACACTTACCTTTAATGAAGATCTGGTGATGATTGATGGGATGGGAGGAGGGGAGTGTGTTGAACCTATTGTTTAGAAGGGGAATCCCCCTCCATTAGGACTTGAGGTAGCTTTACCTCCTGAGTAATGTAGGTCCTGCTTGGCAATTTCTTCCAAAACAGGCCTGTTTTGTCACAATTAAACACTTGTTCAGGTTTCAATCCTTCAGCCTCTATGTACCCCTTGAATTCATGCACATATTTTTCAGCCGCTTTGCGGTTGAACTTGCAGCCTCACCATGCCTAATCACACTATGTATGCCACTACGATTCTTAAATCTTTCAAACCAACCTTTGCTTGCCTTAAATTCACTCACATCACCACTAGTTGCAGGCAATTTCTTTACCAAATCGTCATGCAACTGCCTAGCCTTTTCACAAATGATCGCTTGAGAGATGCTATCTCCTGCTATCTGTTTTTCATTTATCCACACCAATAACATTCTCAACATTTTCTAACACTTGCAGTCGCTGTTTCGTAATCACAGTTGCACCTTTACAGGAACAGCTTCCTTAATTGCCGTTTTCTTGCTCACTATAGTAGAGATGGTTGATTGGGGTTTACTATACAACCTGACCAGCTCCGATACACGCACTCCACTTTCGTACTTTGCAATTATCTTTTTCTTCATTTCAATAGTCATTAGCACCCTTGGTCTCGAAGGGTTGGCACTAGAAGCTTTCTTGGGGCCCATGGTGGCTTATTTTGCAGAAAAAAGCACCAAAAACATTGATAATATGGATAATATAGAATGTACCGAATGTATCCTTAGATGCGCGCACACTGGCTGGCTTGTAAACACTGGACACATCTCGTATGAATCGTATTGCATACCAGGTTTTGTAACTGGAACCGAGGCAAATTTTTGGCAATACGTACAGTGGACCCCCGGTTAACGATATTTTTTCATTCCAGAAGTATGTTCAGGTGCCAGTACTGACTGAATTTTTTCCCATAAGGAATATTGTGAAGTAGATTAGTCCATTTCAGACCCCCAAACATACACGTACAAACGCACTTACATAAATACACTTACATAATTGGTTGCATTGGGAGGTGATCGTTATGCGGGGGTCCACTCCTGTGGTATACCTGTGAGTGGCTTTGAGAATTTTCCTGTTCCTGCAGTCCTGCTTGAGAAGCAGGGTTTTCTGTCAATTTCCTGGTCTACCAGGTTGTTGCTGTTGATGGCCCACCGGCCCATCACATCTTCATTGATCTTGCACATAAACCATACCACGGGCGGGGATAGAACCCGCGATCAGAGTCTCAAAACTCCAGACCGTCGCGTTAGCCACTGGACTAGCGGGTTCTATCCTCGCCCGTGGTATGGTTTGTTTGCAATCGTGTCATTACGATTTCGTGAGTCAGTCTTGCACATTTATTCTGCCAGCCAGCTGGTGTAAAAGTATAATTGAGTATCTGTAATTTCAGGACTACAGCTGTGCTTGGATTATCCTGTATTCAGTAATTTTTCATCATATAATATCATTATATAATTGTACTGAGGGGTTTACTGTTTATAAGTTTATGTCCACTTATTTGAAAGAGGATATAATTTATTAAGTGGTAAATACTTTTCTTTGGTGGGATGCAGCTGGTTTGTTGAAAGAAGAAATACTTTTTTTCCCATTTACTCTTCTGTTCCAGGATTTCAGTTGGAAGGGTCTTAATCTTGACATGTCCCCAATAATGGTGCTCAACATCCATTTTTTGTATTTAATTTTGCATGACGATTAGAAATAATGCTCTAGATTATAAGGAATTAATGTTTTAATCTTAAAATGTATATCTTTCTGTTGAAATTTAAAAGGAAGAGTTATATAATACTCTCTTTTCAGTTTAAGCTTAAAATGCCTTTCATTCACAGAAGACGGGAGCTTTCAGATTTGAAGCCATGGAGCTCTTGGAAAATGGTCACTATCGAGCTTCAATTAGGAAGCTGTGGGGACGAAGCAAGAGCTTTAGAACTAGCTGTTTGTCCTTCCTCGCCATAGTCATTAAGAGAGAGACAAGAAGTAAGGTTTATTACTTTTTATTGCTGTATCTTAACCCTGATTGGAAATATTTATTAATGTTTTAATATACGAGACAGTCATTTGTAAAATAGACTCGTAGTCTAAATCTAGATTCAGTAGTCTAACAAGTGTTGGGAAGAAAATACTTTGCCTTAGATTGGCAAATGCCATAAGATCCCAGCAATGCTAAAAGTGTTCCTGAAAATTTATGTTCAGTCGACTGAACTACTCTTCTCTGAACTCTCTTTTCCCACGAGCAACAGCATAAAAGAAACAATGTGTTAAAAAGAGCTTTTCTTTATATCTAATTTTAGTTCATTTTTTCTTGCAAGAATTTTTACCCTGTCTTACCTTCAGTATGTTTTTTTTTTTTCAATTGCTTACTCTGTATGACTCGCAAAATTGTAATACCATAATTGCAAACAACTCTATGAATGGGTGGGGTTAGACCCCTGATGAGTTTTGCAACTCACTGGCCATGGATACTAACCCCACCTGTTCCATTGTTTGTCTATTCTATATAATAAAACCAGAACTATCACCTAAATATTCCTTGAAGTCATCACACGCTCAAGGATTTTTCTTGAATCAACATTCTGTCAAGAGGGTTTTTTTTTGTGGTGCCAGTCATCTACCCATATCATCAAATGGTTTTTCTTTTTTGTTACCCAACCATTATACTTCTTGCATAAGATCATCAAATTCATCAATGCATAGCCTTTAACTTGTGCCAGAATTCGATGTTTCTCCTTAATAATAGTTGCAATAGTTGACCTGTTTACACCATACAAACTTGCAATTCTAGTTGCTGTTTCATTCTTTTCAGAATTCTTTATAATATCGAGCTTCATCTCAAAAATCACAGGTTTCCTTACTCCTGGTATTTTGGTATTGCTACCACTGCTCATGCAGTTTCATCATGTTGCACAGCTGTTTTCCAAAGTAACCTCTAAAAAATTACAGCTGACATGCTAGGGTGAGGGGAAACAAAGAGTTAGGAAAATGTTTGCTGCACATCATCTACACCTCCACCAGCATTAGTGGTCCCCCCGCACCTTGGCAGTGCAAGTCACATGTTTGTAAGAAATTAATTGGTTCCAAAATGCAAATGCTGTAAGTGAGAAACATCATAGGTAAGCTCTACTGTACAGGTGTTCCCTGTCTTAGGCGGTACATGTGTTTTAAGCCCATGGCAGCAATACTAAGTCAGTGAGGCCATCAATTTCAATACACTTTGTAAACTTCAGTGATCACATACAGGGAATGTATCAAATCTCCAGCCCGTCGCGTTAGCCACTAGACCAGCTAGACTCTCTGACCAGGGAATGTATACTACACTACGGAATTACTGGTAGAAATTGGGCATTGAAAAATAGCAAATTTGCCTAAACTCCCACAAAGAGAAGTAAACCAGTGTGTTAGCACAGTAAAAAAAAACTTGTCAGCTTTGCAAATTGTAGACTTATTAGCATTGCATTATATTTTCCAGTCTTAATTATGGAACAGTTTTCCTTACAAATCGGCATGCTGGTTGCCATAGGACACTACATTGGACAGGTTACAACCCAATGAAAAATCTCTGAGTATCTTACCACAAGAGCATTCATTAGGTACTAAAACTTTGGGTACAAGGATGTTCGATGCTGGAAGCATATATAAGAACCTAAATAGTATCTCACTGGTAGAATCTGGTGCTTAACAGACCTGATTTTATCTACAAGCCTTTACTTATTCTTTCCATTTCTCCCCCATTTTAAAGGGGTACCTTGATGCTGATGAAGGGCTCTTAATCCAAGGAATTGGAGCTACCCTCCACCTTCCTGCACCAACCCTGATTACATCCCATTCCCCAGGTGCTGTATGACCTCCTATGAGTTTAGTGTGCCTCCTGGAATACATGATGATAATACACCATTTTTTCAGATTTGTTGAAGCATGGGACTCTGTTTACTAAAAAATTTGATGGTAATACCATCAAGGATGTGTCATGGGGACCGACAATGAACAAAGTATCCCAAGTGGCTCCCACCACCCTTCACATCCTGTTTGCATTGCTGGGACTAGACATGCGAAGAGCGTAAGTTGATAATAGTTTTTTTGCACTAGAGTGTGGAGTCTAAATTTATGCATTTTAGCAACTTGAAATCATAATAGATTTGCAGATTTATTATATTGAGGAATATGTGTTAAGGACTCCATGGGGAAGTGGAACAGAATTCTTCCTCTGTAAGCCATGCGTGTCGTAAGAGGTGACTAAAATGCTGAGAGCAAGGGGCTAGTAACCCCTTCTCCTGTATATATTACTAAATTTAAAAGGCGAAACTTTCATTTTTCCTTTTGGGCCACCCCACCTCAGTGGGATATGGCTGGTGCGTTGAAAGAAAGAAAGATGTGTTAAGGAGAGAGAACAATGCATAGTGGGAGTATCATTCTGTCATTCCTCTGTATTTTTCCTGCTTTTTCACTTTTCTTCTGTGTTATGTTCTAGGAAATA
The DNA here is from genome assembly GCF_038502225.1 of Cherax quadricarinatus. Lineage (NCBI taxonomy): Eukaryota > Metazoa > Arthropoda > Malacostraca > Decapoda > Parastacidae > Cherax > Cherax quadricarinatus. Next base: position 7,483,476 of record NC_091349.1, read on the forward strand.
AAGGCCTCAGTCTACCGCAATGACTTTTATTGCAATAGTATCCATAAACAAAACATAAATGCCCAAAGAGTATAATTGATTTAAAGAGAAAAGACTTCAAAAAAGAATTGAAGATAATTTTACAGTAGATGTTAGAACTATCCTACATAATATTCTACCATCTCACACCAACTTCATTTTGAATATCTTCTCCAATGCCCTGACATGCTTACTGTCCCAGCTCCCATTTCTGACCTTTCCACCTTTGCTCGTTGGATTCCTTTATTTTAACTGACTCTGAATTGCTTCATCAACAAGCCACCACTCTCAGTCAATAACCTTCCCTCAGAACTTCTGCCTCTTCCCTTTCCCTCTATCTCTTTCTCTTTGATGTGCAGGACTTTTTTCATGAGCACCATGATTGTGATGTCAACACACTTCTGGAAAGACAGCAATAGAATGGATGTTGGTGAATCCATTTTTTCTTTGGGTCACCTTGCCTTGGCAGAACATGGCCATTGAGGTTAAAAAAAATTATAATGATGAGTTTCTGCTATCTAAGGTTCAGTAATTGAGTTGATGGGGAAGGGAAGGAGAGGAGGAGATGAGTTCTATCTTTTGGACCCATCTCATAGCTTTCTATTTTAAACTTTCTCTTTTAGGACTGTAATTGACTTTTGTCGTAGCTTGGTATATTAGAAGGTTCTCATAACTGTTCTCTGTGTTCTTACTGTCATTTTATATTTTTCTTGGGGTTATGACAGTTGTGTCAAGCTTTTGTGACTATAAGGAGCAAGTGTGAATGAGGTTTGCTTACTCCATGATGGAAAGTTTTTCATTATTTAACCCTTTCAGGGTTGGCAGCCCCCCTCCTAAACTTGTTCTCAGAGTTGGAAATTTTTTGGAAAAAAAAAAAAAATTCTTAGGAAATGATAGAGTATCTTTTCCCGATCATAATGACACCAAAAGTATGAAATTTGATGGAAAACTTACGGAATTATGCTCTCGCGAAGTTAGCGGTCTTGACGATGTATAAACATCGGCGATTTCACCCACTTTGAGCCCTATTTTCTGCCAATTTCAATGTACCAGTCTACAAAAACCATAACTATTTCACTAGAACTCCATTTTTTCTACTGAATGAGTACAAGAAACCACCCATTTACCGATTCCAACTATCCAATAAAGTGCTCCGAAATTGGCATTTTGCCAATTTCACAAAAATTTCAAAAGATGCCAATTTCCAAATAGAGTCCAGAATAAATAAGACAGACATTCCTGGCACAAAAATAACATTTCCTCTGTTCATTAGTCACGTCCCCAGGCCTCTGTTACATTTCTTTTGTTTTCCACTTTGAATTTTTATTCTCACAAAAAATAGAAGATTTACTGTTATGCAGACTACTGTATTAGTGTAGAAATGGTATAAATAACATCAGCACACTTGTAAAAGAATATTAGACTCACCAGTTGATGTGTATTGGATGCATGGATTAATTTATTTACTTTTGAACTTTGGCAAAAATCGAACATTTCTGCTACTTTGAGCTCAATTTCAAGGTACTTTTAATTGTGAAACCAATAAAAATCATCTCAATTTCTGTAATATGTCTTCCATTCTATAAAATGAGACCAGGAAAACTAGAATACAACCATAAATAGCATACAAAAATACACTGCAAAGTCGCTGTTATAAACCAAAAATACAGTTGGAGATTTTTTCTCATTATGTACTGTGTGCTGCAGTTTTTTTTTGATACTGCGCACACTGACCACATAGACCCATTCTTTCATATGTAGGCCTACCAGCTTTCTCTCGCTTGATTTGAAGAAGCTAGAATTTATGAGTACGTACTAGTACAGCACCAACCCTGGCGTGCAAGCCGTACTAGTACAGCACCAACCCTGAAAGGGTTAATGTTATGTGAAAGTCGTTAAGGTTAAATCATGATTACCACTGCACAGTTAAGATTGTATCTTTCATGTGTAGAATTCCTTGGATAGTATTTCACAATGAACAGCTTGAGGTGAAAGTTTTAGACTTCAAATTGCTTAGTTTTGTCCACTCAAGGGATGTTTCTTGTTGCCGGAGAGGGGGCTGTTCATCTAAGGAACTGGACTTGTTCTCCCCTTCCTTAGATTGAGCCTGAGCGTTTACCACTCCCCAGGCACTCCATGACCAGTACGAGCTTAGTGCTTCCCCTGAATATAATGATAATTATTCATTTTTGTTAAAATTGATTAACAGTTGAATATGGGTCAACTTCTTATTTTGTCAGGTCCCAAGAAGCAAAAGAAGCGAAACAGAACTTAGCTGGTTGTATGCTGTCGATGGCTCTGTATAAACGATACAAGCGGCGTGCAAATTTCATCCCTCTGCTGCACTCGTTATATCTCCACAATATTGGGACTCCCCTGTCGGTAGGTGTTTTTTTAATCTGCATTGCAATAGCAGTGCCTGGCAGATTTTTCCCTTCAATGGGGAAGGGCTCTTGTTTCAGGGAAATGGAGCTACTCTTTCATTCCTAGGATTAAACTATACTACCTAGCAGTCCCCAGGCACTGTTTAACCCTTGCACTTTTAATCCTTCCTGATTACGTTCTGACGAACCCATCATAAGTTGAAAATATCGTAAGTCAAATATGAATATGATGTCGTAAATAAATAAGTAAATAAATAACTACTGTCGCTGAATAGATAGATAAACAAATAATTATGTATTTAGCGATATTACTAATGATTGCTTTGTCTGTATTTAATGAAAGATGCTGCATTCATGTGATAAAAGAAAATTTGAGTGTAGTATATTCATTGAATTTCTCTTCCTTCAGGTGAATAGAGTTCTTCATCAGTTAGGTCTGACTGTCCCAGCTTTCAAATTGCCTGCCCTCTTCAAGCTGATCTCGACTTCAAACAGTGAAGTGACTCAACTGTGGAAGAAGGAATTAGAGGTGTGGGATGATTGTGAGAACTCCTTGCATTTAAATTTATCCAGTTGGTTTCCCTTATTAACCCTTTCAGGGTCACCAGGCCCCCTCCTAAACTTGTTCTCAGGGTCGCCAAATTTAACCCCTTCAGGGCCAAAGGCCCAAATCTGAAGTGGTGCCCCAGTGTCCAAGAATTTTCCAAAAAAAAAATTTGTTATTTTTTCTTATGAAATGGTAGAGAATCTTTTTGTGAAGGTAATAAAACAAAAAGTACGAAATTTGATGGAAAATTGACGAAATTATGCTCTCGCAAATTTTGATGTGTCAATGATATTTACGAATCAGCGATTTTGCCGACTTTGACTCCCATTTTAGGCCAATTACATTATTCCAGTCAACCAAATTCTTAGCTATTTCACTAGTATTACTCCGATTCTATCGATTGAGCACAAGAAATCGCCAAGTCAACTATTTCAACTACAAATTAAAGTGATTGGAAATTGTTAATTTGGCCAATTTAACACAAAGTTCAAAATATTCCAATTTCAAAATAGGGTCCAGAATAAATAATGTAGGTATTCCTGGAACTAAACTAACATTTCCTCTGTTCATTAGTTATGTTTTGAGGCTTTACAAATAAATTCCATTTTGATTTTTTATTCACATAATAAATTTTTATTCACACCAAAAAATAGAAGATTTACTGTTATGCAATACTGTAATAATTGTATAAATATCATCACCATATTTGTGAATGTATATTAGACCCACCAGCTGGCGTGTATTAGATGTGTGAGGTCGTTTGTTTACTCTTGAATATCGGCAAAAATTTAACATTTCTGCTAATTTGAGCTCAGTTTCAAGCCATTTCCAGTGCTAAAACCAATCAAAACCATGTCTATTTCTGTAATATGTCTTCCATTCTATCAAATGAGACCAAGAAATCGCAAATACAACTATAAAAAACATACGAAAAACACTGCAAAGTCGCTGTTTTAATTGAAAAATCATGATTTCAGTTTTTTTTTCTCTCATTATACACAGTGTGCTGCAGGATCTGTTTTATGTGGTGCACACATACCACATAGATGTATTCTCTCATCTACGGTTTGGACCACGAACGTAAAGCCGTAGATCTACGGGACGGACCCTGAAAGGGTTAAAAAAAAAAAATTTTTTTCTTTTGAAAAGATAGAGAATCTTTTCCCGATCATAATGACACCAAAAGTATGAAATTTGATGGAAAACTTACGGAATTATGCTCTCGCGAAGTTAGTGGTCTCGACGATGTTTATACATTGGCGATTTTGCCCACTTTGAGCCCTATTTTCAGCCAATTCCAGTGTACTAGTTGGCAAAAATCATAACTATTTCGCTAGATCTCCATTTTTTCTATCGAACGAGTACAAGAAACCACCCATTTACCGATTTCAACTATCCAGTGAAGTGGTCAGAATTTAGCAATTTTGCCAACTTCACACAAATTTCAAAAGATGCCAATTTCTGAATAGGGTCCAGAATAAACAAGAAAGACATTCCTGGCACTAAAATAACATTTCCTCTGTTCATTAGTCACGTCCCCATGCCCCTCTTACATTCTTTTGCTTTCCACTTTGAATTTATATTCTCACAACAAAATAGAATATTTACTGTTATGCAGACTACTGCATTAGTGTAGAAACGGTATAAATAATATCAGCGCACTTGTGAAAGAATATTAGACTCACCAGTTGACGTGTATTGGACGTGTAGCATTATTTGTTTACTTTTGAACTTTGGTAAAAATCGAACATTTCTGCTACTTTGAGCTCAATTTCAAGGTACTTTTCATTGTAAAACCAGTCAAAATCATCTCAATTTCTGTAATATGTCTTCCATTCTATAAAATGAGACCAGGAAAACTAGAATACAACAATAAATGCCATACGAAAATACAGTGCAAAGTCGCTATTTTAATCCAAAAATGCGGTCAAAGTTATTTTTTTCTCATTACGCACACAGCGCGTAGTGATTTTTTTTATACTGCACACACTGACCACATAGACCCATTCTTTCATTTGTAGGCCTACCAGCTTTCTCACTAGATTTGAGGGCGCTAGAATTTAGGCATACTAGTATGTCAGAAACCCTGGTGTGTAAGCCGTACTAGAACATCCGAAACCCTGCATATTTCTATGAAAATTCTTTGGCTTCTGCTTGTCCCCTTTGGTATACAGTAGGGCCCCGCTTCTCGGTGTTTCTTCTTATGGCATTCCGCTAATACGGCAATCTCAAATTATGACCAAAACTTTCTATATGCCGAGCGGTCTTTCAAATACAGCACGCGCCACCCAGTTTGTTTACATTCTCCATGAGCACCTCTCTCTATTATGTAATAATAATCACTCTTGGGCACATTAAATGTCTTATTTTATGTCAATGTAGGCATTTTCATTAATCCATCTATGATATTTTCTTCAAAATTATATAACACATTACATAGCATATAAACATGCTGTTTATATGCTGTGGAGGTGTGGTTGCCGGGCGGAGGGAAAACATTACGTAATACTAAAAATAACCACTCTTGGGCGCATTAAATGTCTTATTTTACGTCAATATAGACATTTTCATTAATCCACCTATGATATTTTCTTCAAAATCATGTAAGAAACACATTACATAGCATATAAACATGCTGTTTATATGCTATGGAGGGGTGGTTGCTGGGCGGAGGGAAAACAGTACATCACTCCCTTTAATACATAATGCTTTTGTTTACAATTCTTGGCATGAATTATTCATTACTTCTCCCTTTGTTTATGATGGCATCTAAAGGTAGTTGTTAGAAATGATTAAACTCCGTGAACATGGTATGTTGATGATAATAATATGGCTCTGGGCCACATAAAATATCGTAGGTAGGTGTAAGTATGTAGCCCAGGCGGACTACGTATACATTATTATTATAACTGATAATTATACGTATGTGTACCTGTACCTAAGTATGCCTTCACTCAAGGCATCATTTCTTCTAAAAATGGGGTTACATGAGAATGGGAGTATTTCTCTTTATTTATTCTACTGTATCAATGTGAGACAACTTGTACACAACGTAAAGTGACAAAAACTAGACACGTTCGCCTGGTTTGTTTACATTATGTTTGGGTGGGGTAGGGAGGGCTTCCCTGGCTGGCTACCCACACTTTCCAAACCTGACTTCCTACCTCTCACCCTACATTAAGACTACAAATATTTTAAGGTAATTAATAAATATACTGTATGTGCATTTTATCGCTCTTGGGAGTGATTGGTGGAATGATGAAGTAAAGGGTGTGATAAAAGAGAAAAAGGTAGCTTATGAGAGGTTTTTACAAAGCAGAAGTGTTATAAGAAGAGCAGAGTATATGGAGAGTAAAAGAAAGGTGAAGAGAGTGGTGAGAGAGTGCAAAAGGAGAGCAGATGATAGATTGGGAGAGACACTGTCAAGAAATTTTAATGAAAATAAGAAAAAAATTTGGAGTGAGTTAAACAAGTTAAGAAAGCCTAGGGAAAGTATGGATTTGTCAGTTAAAAACAGAGTAGGGGAGTTAGTAGATGGGGAGAGGGAGGTATTAGGTAGATGGCGAGAATATTTTGAGAAACTTTTAAATGTTGAGGAAGAAAGGGAGGCGGTAATTTCATGCACTGGCCAGGGAGGTATACCATCTTTTAGGAGTGAAGAAGAGCAGAATGTAAGTGTGGTGGAGGTATGTGAGGCATTATGTAGAATGAAAGGGGGTAAAGCAGCTGGAACTGATGGGATCATGACAGAAATGTTAAAAGCAGGGGGGGATATAGTGTTGGAGTGGTTGGTACTTTTGTTTAATAAATGTATGAAAGAGGGGAAGGTACCTAGGGATTGGCGGAGAGCATGTATAGTCCCTTTATATAAAGGGAAAGGGGACAAAAGAGATTGTAAAAATTATAGAGGAATAAGTTTACTGAGTATACCAGGAAAAGTATACGGTAGGGTTATAATTGAAAGAATTAGAGGTAAGACAGAATGTAGGATTGTGGATGAGCAGGGAGGCTTCAGAGTGGGTAGGGGATGTGTAGATCAAGTGTTTACATTGAAGCATATATGTGAACAGTATTTAGATAAAGGTAGGGAAGTTTTTATTGCATTTATGGATTTAGAAAAGGCATATGATAGAGTGGATAGAGGAGCAATGTGGCAGATGTTGCAAGTATATGGAATAGGTGGTAAGTTACTAAATGCTGTTAAGAGTTTTTATGAGGATAGTGAGGCTCAGGTTAGGGTGTGTAGAAGAGAGGGAGACTACTTCCCGGTAAAAGTAGGTCTTAGACAGGGATGTGTAATGTCACCATGGTTGTTTAATATATTTATAGATGGGGTTGTAAAGGAAGTAAATGCTAGGGTGTTCGGGAGAGGGGTGGGATTAAATTTTGGGGAATCAAATTCAAAATGGGAATTGACACAGTTACTTTTTGCTGATGATACTGTGCTTACGGGAGATTCTAAAGAAAAACTGCAAAGGTTAGTGGATGAGATTGAGAATGTGTGTAAAGGTAGAAAATTGAAAGTGAACATAGAAAAGAGTAAGGTGATGAGGGTATCAAATGATTTAGATAAAGAAAAATTGGATATCAAATTGGGGAGGAGGAGTATGGAAGAAGTGAATGTTTTCAGATACATGTACAGTGGACCCCCGCATAACGATCACCTCCGAATGCGACCAATTATGTAAGTGTATTTATGTAAGTGCATTTGTACGTGTATGTTTGGGGGTCTGAAATGGACTAATCTACTTCACAATATTCCTTATGGGAACAAATTCGGTCAGTACTGGCACCTGAACATACTTCTGGAGTGAAAAAATATCGTTAACCGTGGGTCTACTGTACTTGGGAATTGACGTGTCGGCGGATGGATTTATGAAGGATGAGGTTAATCATAGAATTGATGAGGGAAAAAAGGTGAGTGGTGCGTTGAGGTATATGTGGAGTCAAAAAACGTTATCTATGGAGGCAAAGAAGGGAATGTATGAAAGTATAGTAGTACCAACACTCTTATATGGATGTGAAGCTTGGGTGGTAAATGCAGCAGCGAGGAGACGGTTGGAGGCAGTGGAGATGTCCTGTCTAAGGGCAATGTGTGGTGTAAATATTATGCAGAAAATTCGGAGTGTGGAAATTAGGAGAAGGTGTGGAGTTAATAAAAGCATTAGTCAGAGGGCTGAAGAGGGGTTGTTGAGGTGGTTTGGTCATTTAGAGAGAATGGATCAAAGTAGAATGACATGGAAAGCATATAAATCTATAGGGGAAGGAAGGAGGGGTAGGGGTCGTCCTCGAAAGGGTTGGAAAGAGGGGGTAAAGGAGGTTTTGTGGGCGAGGGGCTTGGACTTCCAGCAAGCGTGTGTGAGCGTGTTAGATAGGAGTGAATGGAGACGAATGATACTTGGGACCTGACGATCTGTTGGAGTGTGAGCAGGGTAATATTTAGTGAAGGGATTCAGGGAAACCGGTTATTTTCATATAGTCGGACTTGAGCCCTGGAAATGGGAAGTACAATGCCTGCACTTTAAAGGAGGGGTTTGGGATATTGGCAGTTTGGAGGGATATGTTGTGTATCGCTATACGTATATGCTTCATAAGAACATAAGAACGAAGGAACACTGCAGAAGGCCTACTGGCCCATGCGAGGCAGGTCCAAGTCTCCTACCGGCTTAAGCCAATGCACCCAGCCTAGTCAGGTCAGGTCACATTGACTTAAGGGAGGAACACGGCAACCGACCTGGTAGCAAGTTATCAGGTCTAACTCACACCCACCCACATCTACTCATGTATTTATCCAACCTATTTTTAAAGCTACACAACGTTCTGGCCTCTATAACGGTACCTGGGAGTTTGTTCCACACATCCACAACTCTATTACCAAACCAGTACTTTCCTATATCCTTCCTGAATCTGAATTTTTCCAACTTAAAACCATTGCTGCGAGTCCTGTCTAGGCTAGATATTTTCAGCACACTATTTACATCCCCTTTATTTATTCCTGTCTTCCATTTATACACCTCAATCATATCCCCCCTAATTCTACGTCTTTCTAGAGAGTGCAGTTTCAGGGCCCTTAGTCTATCCTCATAGGGAAGGTTTCTGATACATGGGATCATCTTTGTCATCCTCCTTTGTACATTTTCCAGAGAATTTATATCCATTCTGTAATACGGTGACCAAAACTGTGCAGCATAATCTAAATGAGGCCTAACCAAGGATGTATAGAGTTGAAGAACAACCTGAGGACTCCTATTATTTATGCTTCTTGATATGAAGCCAAGGATTCTATTAGCTTTATTGCGAACACTTATGCACTGTTGTCTTGGTTTCAGATTACTGCTAACCAGAACTCCTAAATCTTTTTCGCAATCCGTAATATTAAGATCTACATTATTTAGTTTATATGTGGCATGGTTATTGTCCTGTCCAACATTTAGAACTTTGCATTTGTCTATATTAAACTGCATCTGCCACTTCTCCGACCACTGCATCAGTCTATTCAAATCTTCCTGGAGTGCTCGAATGTCCTCGTCAGAATGAATTCGACGGCCTATTTTGGTGTCATCGGCAAACTTGCCGATGTCGCTCTTTATGCCCTCATCTATGTCGTTTATGTAGATTGTGAACAGCAGGGGGCCCAACACTGACCCCTGTGGAACACCGCTCGTGACGCTTCCCCACTCTGATTTCTCCCCATTTATGCAAACTCTCTGCTGCCTATTTGTCAACCATGCCTCTATCCAGGAAAGAATTTCTCCTCCTATTCCATGTGCTTTAATTTTCCTCAATAGTCTCTGATGTGGGACCCTGTCAAAAGCCTTACTGAAGTCCATATACACAATATCATATTCATTACCATGATCTACCTCCTCAAATACCTTAGTGAAAAAAGTTAATAAATTCGTAAGGCAGGAACGCCCCTTTGTAAAACCATGCTGAGATTCGTTGATTAATTTATGCTTTTCAAGATGGCTACGAACTGCCTCGGCAATTATTGATTCCATAAATTTTCCCACTATGGAGGTTAGGCTTATTGGTCTATAGTTCGAAGCTAAGGACCTGTCACCTGTTTTGAAAATAGGTATCACATTTGCCATTTTCCACTTATCTGGCACCATGCCAGTTTGTAGTGATATGTTGAAAAGATTAGCCAAAGGTGTGCTAAGCTCCTCTTTACATTCCTTTAGAACCCTTGCATACAGTTCATCAGGGCCTGGGGATTTGTTAGGTTTTAATTTATCTATTTGCCTAAGGACCATGTCACTTGTGACCCTAATAGTGCACAGTTTATTATCGTCCTGTTCTACATAATTTATCATTACTGGAATATCGCTAGTATCCTCCTGTGTAAAAACTGAGAGGAAGTATGTGTTAAAAATTCTACACATTTCCTTATCACTGTCAGTGAGCTGACCCGAGGAACTTTTGAGTGGGCCTATCTTGTCCCTGATCTTACTTCTGTATACCTGAAAGAATCCTTTTGGGTTAGTCTTCGATTCTTTTGCAACTTTAACCTCATAATCTCTTTTTGCTTTTCTAATTCCCTTTTTTATTTCTCTCTTTAACTGAATATATCGATTTCTTAATTGCCCCTCTCCTCTTTTGATTTGCCTATATATGCCTCTCTTTTGACCAATCAGATATTTTAATCTATTGTTCATCCATTTAGGATCATTTTTGTTTGATCTGATTTCCCTATTTGGAACATAATTTGACTGAGCAGCTAGAACTATGCCCTGGAAAGCATCATATCGGCAACCATCACCACCTACCTGACCCTTAGTCAGGTCATTCCAGTTCAGCCCACCTAAGTAATTTTTCAGTCCTATGAAATCAGCCAAGCGAAAGTCAGGGACGGAGACTTGATTGCCATTATTAGGGGAATTCCATGATATATTAAAACTGAGTGATTTGTGATCACTCTCCCCAAGCTCATCATTAACCTCAAGATTATTAATTAGTGTTTCCCTACTGGCAAGAACCAAGTCAAGGAGGTTATTTCCCCTAGTTGGCTCTGTCACAAACTGTTTTAAAAAACAATCCTGGATCGTATCAAGAAAGTCACCCGACTCTAAATTTCCTGTCAAATTGCTCCAGTCAATCTGTCTATAGTTGAAATCTCCCATTAGCACAACATTTTCGTATGTAGATGCCTTACGAATTTCGTCCCATAGAAGTTTACTGCACTCCCTATCAAGATTTGGGGCCCTGTAAATCACACCCAAAATTAGTTTTTCTCGGCCCTCGAGAAGCTGTAACCAAACAGATTCAGTGGCTGACGCTTCTAATTTAATATCTTGTCTAACACAACAATTTAAATTGTCTCTGACATACATCGCTACTCCACCACCTTTCCTGTTGACCCTGTCAGTGTGGAATAATTTATAGCCTTGTATGTGACATTCAGAGGGCATCTCGCTTCTAAACTGTTGTATTCTGAGCACCTCTGCAAAAACAGTGATAATGTGCGAGTGTGGTGAAAGTGTTGAATGATGATGAAAGTATTTTCTTTTTGGGGATTTTCTTTCTTTTTTGGGTCACCCTGCCTCGGTGGGAGACGGCCGACTTGTTAAAAAAAAAAAAAAAAAATATTACATGTGATCCCATATATCAGAAATCTTCCATATGAGGATAGACCGAGGGCCCTGAATCTGCACTCTCTCAAAAGACGTAGAATTATGGGGGATATGATCGAGGTGTATAAAAGGAAAACAGGAATAAATAAAGGGGATGTAAATAGCGTGCTGAAAATTTCCAGCCAAGACAGGACTCGCAGCAATGGTTTCAAGTTGGAAAAATTCAGATTCAGGAAGGATATAGGAAAGCACTGGTTTGGTAATAGAGTCGTGGATGAGTGGAACAAACTCCCGAGTACAGTTATTCAGGCTAAAACGTTGTGTAGTTTTAAAAACAGGTTAGATAAATACATGAGTGGGTGTGGGTGTGTGTGAGTTGGACCTGACTAGCTTGTGCTGCTGGGTCTGGTGCTCTGCTTCATCCTTGAGTGGAGGTGACCAGACTGGGTGGGTCATTGGGCTAATCCGGGGGGTGGAGGACATGGACCTGCTCCGCATGGGTCAGTAGGCTTGTTGCAGTGTTCCTTCCTTCTTATGTGAGTGGAGGGGGGAAGGCTGCCCTGGCTGGCTATGCATACTTCCCAAACCTGTCTTAAGTAAGTAATAAAACTCACCTCACACCCTACATTAAGACTACAAATATTTTAAAGTAATTAATGAATGTACTGTACATGTATTTTATTGCTCTGGGGAGCTTTAATTAAATGTAGTATATTATGTGTGGATGGGGTGGCTGACCTGGCTGGCTACCATACCTCCCAGACCTGACTTTCTGCAAATATAACTCACCTCTCACCTACATTAAGGCTACAAATATTTTAAGGTAAGTAATGGGTATACCGTGTGTGTATTTTACTTTTTATTGTTTTTTAATGCCTAGTTCTATTGCTAACTTAATATATGTTAGTGTAAACTTGTTACCTGGCATTTATATGCATTTATATGTGGAAAAAATGGTGTTCTGCTTTCTGGCGATGTCTGCTTTCTGGCAGTAGCCTGGAACCTAACCTGCTTTATAAGTTGGGCCCTACTGTATTGAATATCAGTGTTTTAATTTGTATAAAGTTTCAGTATCCTCTATACAAGATCTTCTATTTAATTTTTTTAATTTTAGGGCAATTCTCCTCAGCCACTGAGAGATTGTTTTTAAAATGATTTCATATACAAATTTTCTCATAACAAGCCTATGGTTGATATTTCCTGCAGCTTGCAATTGAAATTGTTCATCGCAAGCCTGAAGCCACACCAAAGAAGTACTATGCCGAGAGAAGAAAACAGCGAAGTGTACTGCCAAAACCAACTTCAGGTAAAGTTGACCTAGAGAAATAGAATATAGTTTGCATTTAAGCTATGTTTGAGAATTTTTTGATAATAAACCCATGTTGGACTAATAAGAGGAATTGGCTGAATATCCATTAAACCAAAATAGTTAAAAAATTGCAGAAAAAACACTCAAGTACTCTACTGTATACCTAATACAGAATTGCACACACAGCTCATAGATAAACTTCAATAAACATTAAGGTTAAATGGGTTAAAAGCACAATTTAGTGAATTTTGTCCATTATTCCAAAAATAATTTATACTGAGTGTTTATTGAATTGCTAATTTCATGCACCTGAAAATGTGTACCAGAAAGTGTTCAGTGTCTTTAATAATTGGATTAAAATATCTTTCAGTGACTTCATATGGGCTATGCTGGGACAGCATTCAGTATCCTGGTCACTCTTCCAAAGGTCGAAAAGAAAATCCCGATCCCCTCATGGCACAGGTCTATGCTGTCAAGAATCGAGTGCCATTCATGATGACCTACAAGAACACAGACACCAGGCTTGCAGACAACATTTCCTATGAAGAGTTTGTCCCAGATTCAGAAGATCTGATCAGAATTCGAGAGCAGATGAAGAAGGAAGTGCAGAGAGTTCTCATTAAATATAACAGCACCTTTGAGGATCTAAGTGTGGTGGAGAAGCACCAGTATTCCAACTTCATGATGCAGAAGAGTGAGATTGTAAGTCGTCCATGAAGAATAAAAAGTTACAATACTTTGGTTGAAACAATTCACAATTACAGTGAGCTTCCACATCACAGTAAGGTTGAGGAAATCTTTCCTGCCATTCTTGTGGCTTATTTACAGCCTTATCTTCTGTCTCCTTTATTGTCATTTCTCACCTCTCGAACATTTTCCACCATGTCAGCCATATCATGTCCTATATACAGTACATCCTTATATAGCCTCTCCTCACTTAACAACGGAGTTCCGTTCCTGAGACCACATTGTTTAAAGAATTCATCGCTAAGTGAGGAGCATACTATAATGGTAGTGAGTTTGTGTCAACCATCTTTGATATTGTTTTAATGTCACCTTTGCACCATTTATAACATTTCTGGTATATTTTTAAATGTTTATACAGTGGTGTACTGTATATTGAAGTAAACAGATTAGAGTAAATCAGCTCTAATGTACATTATTTATGTATGAATACTGGTCAGAGAGCCCGTTGTAAGTCCGAGGCGTCAGTAAACGAGTACATCGCTAAGTGGGGAGAGGCTGTATTACATAGTGTGGCTTTTGTAAATATGATTGAATAAGTACATCCAAAATAGAATTGAGCAGAAAAATTCATAGTATGCACCTTTCAATTCTGGATTCACCTTTTCATTTTCGTTTACAAAAAAAAAAATAAGAATACACTATACAGAGGAGCTTTATAAGAGCTCTCTGTAACTTTCAGTTTAGAGAGGAAACTTGAGGCAACATTTTTTTACCCTGGACAGTTATAGATGGTTCAGGATCGAGCAAGATGTCTCGATCTTCCCTTTGCAAATTGTCTTAGTTATGAAGCCTTCCATATTTTTCACTTCGTGGGGAAGGTACCTTGATGCCAGCGAAGGGCTTTTGATCTAAGGAATTGAAGCTGCCCTTTGCTTCCTTGGCCTGAAACTAATTACTATACATCCCATTCCTCAGGTTCTGTATAACTCTTTTGGGTTTAGCACTTCCTTGTGAATATAATACCATAATTATAAAAATAATTATAATATCCTTTAATTTCATTCCAAATTATGTCTCCTGTGCAAGTTTTTTTTTTTTTTTTTTTTTTCCAACAAGTCGGCCGTCTCCCACCGAGGCAGGGTGACCCAAAAAAGAAAGAAAATCCCCAAAAACAAAATACTTTCATCATCATTCAACACTTTCACCACACTCGCACATTATCACTGTTTTTGCAGAGGTGCTCAGAATACAACAGCTTAGAAGCATATACGTATAAAGATACACAACATATCCCTCCAAACTGCCAATATCCCAAACCCCTCCTTTAAAGTGCAGGCATTGTACTTCCCAGTTCCAGGACTCAAGTCCGACTATATGAAAATAACCGGTTTCCCTGAATCCCTTCACTAAATATTACCCTGCTCACACTCCAACAGATCATCAGGTCCCAAGTACCATTCGTCTCCATTCACTCCTATCTAACACGCTCACACACGCTTGCTGGAAGTCCAAGCCCCTTGCCCACAAAACCTCCTTTACCCCCTCTCTCCAACCCTTTCGAGGACGACCCCTACCCCGCCTTCCTTCCCCTATAGATTTATATGCTTTCCATGTCATTCTACTTTGATCCATTCTCTCTAAATGACCAAACCACCTCAACAACCCCCTCTTCTGCCCTCTGACTAATACTTTTATTAACTCCACACCTTTTCCTAATTTCCACACTCCGAATTTTCTGCATAATATTTACACCACACATTGCCCTTAAACAGGACATCTCCACTGCCTCCAACCGTCTCCTCGCTGCTGCATTCACTCTACTTAATACATCGGGCCTAATCACTGATTGACAAAGCTATAATTCAGTGTATTTGGTAAACATATGGAGAGAATGAATTTTTCTATTATTCAACATGTGAAAAACTATATAATTTACACAATATACTCCTGTGCAAGTATATTGTGTAAATTATATAGTTTTTCACATGTTGAATAATAGAAAAATTCATTCTCTCCATGTGTTTACCAAATACACTGAATTATAGCTTTGTCAATCAGTGATTAGGCCCGATGTATTAAGTAGAGTGAAAAACTTTATAGTTTTCATCTTTTTCGGGCCACCCTGCCTCAGTGGGAGACGGCCGGTGTGTTAAAAAACAATATTAATTTTTGAAAGGTGGATCTTGGCGCTGTGTTCCGAAGTCCAGCAGATAATGGTTCTGTAGCATCTCTAATGAAAGATATGAAGGGATATATGGCTTACGATGAAGGCGAACCCATACCATTATGTATCTTCGGAGGACAAGAGTCTGTGGAGAGGATGGTGTGTGCTAAGGATGTTATGTCTTGC
Source organism: Cherax quadricarinatus (assembly GCF_038502225.1). NCBI lineage: Eukaryota > Metazoa > Arthropoda > Malacostraca > Decapoda > Parastacidae > Cherax > Cherax quadricarinatus. The sequence continues at coordinate 7,499,344 of NC_091349.1, forward strand.
TTCTCTGAAAAGCTGGACAGATTGGATGGCCTTGAACCTGCTATAACAGATTTTGGTCGGCAGATACTCCTGGCAAAGGTACTGATGTCTCAAATGTTTGCTTACAAGAATGATTATTTTTTTTAAATGTCTTACTCTATATAGTGTGATAATGTTTGCTGCTCAAGCTGCAGTTCAGAATTGTGTATCTTTGCTGATTTCTTTCAGGATATCATCAAAACTTTTTTTCCCAATGGACTGGCTAAAGAGTTTGGAAATCTGCATCATTTATGTGAATCAGAAAAGACTCTTCTGAAGAGGTGCGAAGAGTTGGATTTCAATGCAATTTGTATCATTTTGGAAATTGTTGCACATAGTTATATTGTTGCTATGGCTGAGAACAAGTTATTCATGGCAAACAGGAGTCAGCTGACTACAGATGAAAAGCAAATTATTTTGGAGAAAGTCTCTGAAGAAATTGTGGCAGATATTTGGCCCAATGTGGACACTTCTTCCCTTGATATTGTACGCCAAGGAAATGAGCCTGTGAGAGACGGAGGTAATACTGCATGAACGTACACTACTGTCCTGTACTGTAATTAATCTTGATTAATTTTGTGCTCTTAAAAGAGATGAGAATTGGCTTTCCTTACCATGAAGTTCAAATCATACTTATTCTTCTTATAAGACTAAATCACTTCTGTAATTGGAAGGTTTAACTTTTACAGACTTAGGTTTTTAACAGGTGTTCAGGTTTTTATGTACAGTGGAACCTCGGTTTTCGTATGCCCTTGTCTTTATGTAAAACTATAGTTATTCTCTATAAAATGTATTTTTTGTTAACATTTTTGGGTGTCTGGAATGAATTAATTGTATTTACATTATTTCTTTTGGGAAATGTTAACAAAAAATACATTTTATAGAGAATATATGGGTGTGAAGCTTGGGTGGTAAATGCAGCAGCGAGGAGACGGTTGGAGGCAGTGGAGATGTCCTGTTTAAGGGCAATGTGTGGTGTAAATATTATGCAGAAAATTCGGAGTGTGGAAATTAGGAAAAGGTGTGGAGTTAATAAAAGTATTAGTCAGAGGGCAGAAGAGGGGTTGTTGAGGTGGTTTGGTCATTTAGAGAGAATGGATCAAAGTAGAATGACATGGAAAGCATATAAATCTATAGGGGAAGGAAGGCGGGGTAGGGGGTCGTCCTCGAAAGGGTTGGAGAGAGGGGGTAAAGGAGGTTTTGTGGGTAAGGGGCTTGGACTTCCAGCAAGCGTGCGTGAGCGTGTTAGATAGGAGTGAATGGAGACGAATGGTACTTGGGACCTGACGATCTGTTGGAGTGTGAGCAGGGTAATATTTAGTGAAGGGATTCAGGGAAACCGGTTATTTTCATATAGTCGGACTTGAGTCCTGGAACTGGGAAGTACAATGCCTGCACTTTAAAGGAGGGGTTTGGGATATTGGCAGTTTGGAGGGATATGTTGTGTATCTTTATATGTGTATGCTTCTAGACTGTTGTATTCTGAGCACCTCTGCAAAAACAGTGATAATGTGCGAGTGTGGTGAAAGTGTTGAATGATGATGAAAGTATTTTCTTTTTGGGGATTTTCTTTCTTTTTTGGGTCACCCTGCCTCGGTGGGAGACGGCCGACTTGTTGAAAAAAAAAAAAAAAAACTATAGTTTTACATACAGACTAGGGCATACAAAAACTAAGATTCCACTGTATTTCCTCGTATACAATATTTTCTTACTAACTGAAGTTAGCAAGGATACACTAACCACGGACAAGTGGAGTTTAACCCCATGGTGAGTGGTTCCCTGGAGAGATGGTGAAAGGTTAAGAACCAAATTCCTTCTATAAACATTTACTCCGTATTGATATACTGAACTTTATTTTACAAACTGAATTTTTATTGAGATATTAACATGAGATTTATATGACTCACGAAATCGTAATGACACGATTGCATGTAATATTTAAGCTAAAAAAAGACAGGTTATTTATAAGTGTCTTTAACATTTACCTTGGAGATAATTTTTTTTTTTTCTTCAGAGTGCACCTTCGGTGATTGTGTAAACTTTAGGGACAAGGCTCGTCTACCCTGCTCAGAACGTTGCGGGCGGCCGTTTTATTTTTGTTGCAAGAAGCCCCTAAATGATGGTTTGGTGGAATGCGCCAGAAGGGAGAACTGCCCTCGGGGTGCATGGTTTCACCTCAACAAGAAGTGCTCGGGGTTGGTGGAGGCACCTGAGGGTAAGGCAGCCAGCCTACCTTTGTAGATTTCAGTCATATTGTATTATTGTTTGAAGTCTGTGAAGTGCACAATAGCATTCTGAAGTTTTTTGTTTATGCAACATTGCTACTCATTTTTCTTTACAAGGTGAGGTTGTTACCTATCTCAGCTCGTTTCAGAGCCTGGCTCTAGTTGTGGTGCACCCTTCCCCAGGGTGTAACCCAAAACCATCACTAATACTACATAAGTATTGACACTATATGCTGCTAGGAGAACAGAATTAAATGTTGCTTAGTGCTAGGAGAACAGGATTAAATATTTCTGAAGTGTGTAGGTTGTAAGTTTCTTGAGCCTTACACCTTGCCCCTCCTTCAGAATGCTAGCACTGTCCTTCCTACCTCCAGGACTCATATCTGGCTAATTATTGTCCCTGAATTTCATCATATCACTTAGGATCCCTTATTCATATCACTTAGGTTACCTTTGGCACTTCTTACTCACTTTATATCTCTTACGAGTTGGTCTTAGGAAGTCTTCTTTGTCATTTTTTTCATTTTGTCTAAATACACCAGCTGCGTCCCACCAAGGTACAGTGACCTGACTAAGAAGAAAACACTGTCACTCATTCAATCATTGTCTTGCCAGAAGTGCACTAACATCACGCTTCTGTTGACCCTCCAGACAGCCACATCCCCACCCCTCCAGAGTGCAGACACTAACTCCCACCCCTAGGACTCGAGTCCAGCCAATCAGTTGCCCTGAATCCCTTAACAACTGTCACCTTGCTCACACTCCAGCAGTGCGTCAAATCATAAAAACCACTTGCCTCCACTTGCTCCTGTCTAACACCCACACCCAGTTCTATAGGATGTCCAAGCCCCTAACACCCAAAACCTTTACCCTTTCCCTCCAACCTTTTTCTTTATAATTTTATTTTAATCACATTATTATATATTTTAATCACATTATTATTAGGTAGTAGGTTGGTAGACAGCAACCACCCAGGGAAGTACTACCGTCCTGCCAGATGACTGTGAAACAGAAACCTATAACTGTTTTGCATGATGGTAGGATTGCTGGTTTCTTTTTCTGTCTCATAAACACGCTAGATAACAGGGATATCCTGCTACTCCTACTTACACTTTGGTCACACTTCACAGACACGCACATGCATATATATATACATACATCTAGGTTTTTCTCCTTTTTCTAAATAGCTCTTGTTCTTCTTTATTTCTTCTATTGTCCATGGGGAAGTGGAAAAGAATCTTTCCTCCGTAAGCCATGCGTGTCGTATGAGACGACTAAAATGCCGGGAGCAATGGGCTAGTAACCCCTTCTCCTGTAGACATTTACTAAAAAAGAGAAGAAGAAAAACTTTATAAAACTGGGATGCTTAAATGTGCGTGGATGTAGTGCGGATGACAAGAAACAGATGATTGCTGATGTTATGAATGAAAAGAAGTTGGATGTCCTGGCCCTAAGCGAAACGAAGCTGAAGGGGGTAGGGGAGTTTCAGTGGGGGGAAATAAATGGGATTAAATCTGGAGTATCTGAGAGAGTTAGAGCAAAGGAAGGGGTAGCAGTAATGTTAAATGATCAGTTATGGAAGGAGAAAAGAGAATATGAATGTGTAAATTCAAGAATTATGTGGATTAAAGTAAAGGTTGGATGCAAGAAGTGGGTCATAATAAGCGTGTATGCACCTGGAGAAGAGAGGAATGCAGAGGAGAGAGAGAGATTTTGGGAGATGTTAAGTGAATGTATAGGAACCTTGGAACCAAGTGAGAGAGTAATTGTGGTAGGGGACCTGAATGCTAAAGTAGGAGAAACTTTTAGAGAGGGTGTGGTAGGTAAGTTTGGGGTGCCAGGTGTAAATGATAATGGGAGCCCTTTGATTGAACTTTGTATAGAAAGGGGTTTAGTTATAGGTAATACATATTTTAAGAAAAAGAGGATAAATAAGTATACAAGATATGATGTAGGGCGAAACGACAGTAGTTTGTTGGATTATGCATTGGTAGATAAAAGACTGTTGAGTAGACTTCAGGATGTACATGTTTATAGAGGGGCCACAGATATATCAGATCACTTTCTAGTTGTAGCTACACTGAGAGTAAAAGGTAGATGGGATAAAAGGAGAATAGAAGCATCAGGGAAGAGAGAGGTGAAGGTTTATAAACTAAAAGAGGAGGCAGTTAGGGTAAGATATAAACAGCTATTGGAGGATAGATGGGCTAATGAGAGCATAGGCAATGGGGTCGAAGAGGTATGGGGTAGGTTTAAAAATGTAGTGTTAGAGTGTTCAGCAGAAGTTTGTGGTTACAGGAAAGTGGGTGCGGGAGGGAAGAGGAGCGATTGGTGGAATGATGATGTAAAGAGAGTAGTAAGGGAGAAAAAGTTAGCATATGAGAAGTTTTTACAAAGTAGAAGTGATGCAAGGAGGGAAGAGTACAGTGGACCCCCGCATAACGATGGCATCACATAGCGATTTTTCCGCATACCGATTACTTTTATCGCAAAATTTTTGCCGCGCATACCGATTAAAAACCCGCTTACCGATTTTCGTCCGAGACGCGTCCAATGTGCCCTCAGCCAGCCTCACATGTGCCGGCCGTCCCATTGTTTACCAGCCAGCCTCCGCGGTAACATCCAAGCATACACTCGGAATATTTCGTATTATTACAGTGTTTTCGGTGCTGTTTCTGGAAAATAAGTGACCATGGGCCCCAAGAAAGCTTCTAGTGCCAACCCTGTGGTAAAAAGGGTGAGAATTAGTATGGAAATTAAGAAAGATTTTGAAGGGTTTGGGGCTAACCCTGAGAAGCCTATGCCAGTTGTGGAATCCATTGTGCCTACTTCAAAGATTAAGGAAATGTGTGCACAGTGGGTTGAACTGCAAACCTTTATAGATGAAAATCACCCTGACACAGCTGTTGCAAGCCGTGCTGGTGACTATTTCAATGACAATGTTGTGGCCCATTTTAGACAAATCGTAAAGGAACGGGAGGTACAGAGCTCTATGGACAGATTTGTTGTGCGACAGAGGTCCAGTGACTCTCAAGCTGGTCCTAGTGGCATTAAAAGAAGAAGGGAAGTAACCCCGGAAAAGGACTTGCTACCTCAAGTCGTAATGGAAGGGGATTCCCCTTCTAAACAGTAAGAAGATAATGCTCTCCCCTCCTCCCATCCCATCAATCATCACCAGATCTTCAATAAAAGTAAGTGTCATTTAATTGTGCATGCCTTTTTCAGTTTGTGTGTATTAAAATTAACATTTCATGTGGTAAAAAAAAATTTTTTTCATACTTTTGGGCGTCTTGCACGGATTAATTTGATTTCCATTATTTCTTATGGGGAAAATTCATTCGCATAACGATTATTTCGCATAACGATGAGCCCTCTTGCACGGATTAAAATCGTTAACCGGGGGTCCACTGTATATGGAGAAAAAGAGAGAGGTTAAGAGAGTGGTGAAGCAATGTAAAAAGAGAGCAAATGAGAGAGTGGGTGAGATGTTATCAACAAATTTTGTTGAAAATAAGAAAAAGTTTTGGAGTGAGATTAACAAGTTAAGAAAACCTAGAAAACAAATGGATTTGTCAGTTAAAAATAGGAGAGGAGAGTTATTAAATGGAGAGTTAGAGGTATTGGGAAGATGGAGGGAATATTTTGAGGAATTGTTAAATGTTGATGAAGATAGGGAGGCTGTGATTTCGTGTATAGGACAAGGAGGAATAACATCTTGTAGGAGTGAGGAAGAGCCAGTTGTGAGTGTGGGGGAAGTTCGTGAGGCAGTAGGTAAAATGAAAGGGGGTAAGGCAGCCGGGATTGATGGGATAAAGATAGAAATGTTAAAAGCAGGTGGGGATATAGTTTTGGAGTGGTTGGTGCAATTATTTAATAAATGTATGGAAGAGGGTAAGGTACCTAGGGATTGGCAGAGAGCATGCATAGTTCCTTTGTATAAAGGCAAAGGGGATAAAAGAGAGTGCAAAAATTATAGGGGGATAAGTCTGCTGAGTATACCTAGTAAAGTGTATGGTAGAGTTATTATTGAAAGAACTAAGAGTAAGACGGAGAATAGGATAGCAGATGAACAAGGAGGCTTTAGGAAAGGTAGGGGGTGTGTGGACCAGGTGTTTACAGTGAAACATATAAGTGAACAGTATTTAGGTAAGGCTAAAGAGGTCTTTGTGGCATTTATGGATTTGGAAAAGGCGTATGACAGGGTGGATAGGGGGGCAATGTGGCAGATGTTGCAAGTGTATGGTGTAGGAGGTAGGTTACTGAAAGCAGTGAAGAGTTTTTACGAGGATAGTGAGGCTCAAGTTAGAGTATGTAGGAAAGAGGGAAATTATTTCCCAGTAAAAGTAGGCCTTAGACAGGGATGTGTGATGTCACCGTGGTTGTTTAATATATTTATAGATGGGGTTGTAAGAGAAGTAAATGCGAGGGTCTTGGCAAGAGGCGTGGAGTTAAAAGATAAAGAATCACACACAAAGTGGGAGTTGTCACAGCTGCTCTTTGCTGATGACACTGTGCTCTTGGGAGATTCTGAAGAGAAGTTGCAGAGATTGGTGGATGAATTTGGTAGGGTGTGCAAAAGAAGAAAATTAAAGGTGAATACAGGAAAGAGTAAGGTTATGAGGATAACAAAAAGATTAGGTGATGAAAGATTGAATATCAGATTGGAGGGAGAGAGTATGGAGGAGGTGAATGTATTCAGATATTTGGGAGTGGACGTGTCAGCGGATGGGTCTATGAAAGATGAGGTGAATCATAGAATTGATGAGGGGAAAAGAGTGAGTGGTGCACTTAGGAGTCTGTGGAGACAAAGAACTTTGTCCTTGGAGGCAAAGAGGGGAATGTATGAGAGTATAGTTTTACCAATGCTCTTATATGGGTGTGAAGCATGGGTGATGAATGTTGCAGCGAGGAGAAGGCTGGAGGCAGTGGAGATGTCATGTCTGAGGGCAATGTGTGGTGTGAATATAATGCAGAGAATTCGTAGTTTGGAAGTTAGGAGGAGGTGCGGGATTACCAAAACTGTTGTCCAGAGGGCTGAGGAAGGGTTGTTGAGGTGGTTTGGACATGTAGAGAGAATGGAGCGAAATAGAATGACTTCAAGAGTGTATCAGTCTTAGTGGAAGGAAGGCGGAGTAGGGGTTGGCCTAGGAAAGGTTGGAGAGAGGGGGTAAAGGAGGTTTTGTGTGCAAGGGGCTTGGACTTCCAGCAGGTATGCGTGAGCGTGTTTGATAGGAGTGAATGGAGACAAATGGTTTTTAATACTTGACGTGCTGTTGGAGTGTGAGCAAAGTAACATTTATGAAGGGGTTCAGGGAAACCGGCAGGCTGGACTTGAGTCCTGGAGATGGGAAGTACAGTGCCTGCACTCTGAAGGAGGGGTGTTAATGTTGCAGTTTAAAAACTGTAGTGTAAAGCACCCTTCTGGCAAGACAGTGATGGAGTGAATGATGGTGAAAGTTTTTCTTTTTCGGGCCACCCTGCCTTGGTGGGAATCGGCCAGTGTGATAATAAAATAATAAAATATTATTTTCAAAGTTACTTTTGTAACATTTGTATGGTCTGTATTTTAATTACTGAGCTAAAATATATATATACTATATTACAGAGTTTGATGAAAGAAAACTGAATAATTAAACAGTTTGAAATAAAAAATAAATATTAGCATTAGTATTAGGCTGTGACCTTATATTTTCCTTTTGGCTATACATGATAACTAATTTAGCTTGGTAAGTTTCTGAAAAGGAAATATTTTTGACTTCTCCATCCTTCAAGATATGGAGATGCTAGTGAAAGGCTTTTGATCCAAGGGATTGGAGTGACCCTCCTCTTAAACCTGATTACCTCCCATTCCCCAGGCATTATCTGACACCTGTAGATCTAGCACTTTAAAATAAATGTTGTGTATTGTATTAATGACTTTTGTGCGGGCAGATGACTGGTTGTGCAGCACGTGTGCTCACAAAAGACGAATGGCAACGCTGCTGGAGAAGACCGATGGCCTCTGGGAATACCACCGGGGGCTGCTCTGGTACTGCCTCTTCTTCTGGGTGGGTCACTCGGCAGAGAAGCAAGGCAACGGTTGGCTTCTGCATGCTGTGTGGAAGGTCTCTATGCCACTGTTTGAAACCAGAGGATACTCTGATTATCTTCACCAGGGATACTCCTTTCTTTCTGGTAAGTGGCATACCTGTAACCAGTTTCATGAGCTATACTCCTGATAGCCAGCTTGTGGCCAGACTTCCTTGGTGACTGCTTGTTCATCTAGCCTTTTGCTTCCTGTATCACACAGGCCCAAATGGTGATCAATATAGTACAAGAAAATTTTAATATTTAGTTATAGATGCAACAATATGTTTTTAACACACCAGTCCTCTTCCACTGAGGTAGGGTGACCCCCAAAAAATGAGGAAACTCATTTACTGTCATTCATACTGTCTTGCCTGAAGTGTGCAGACATCATGGTTCAAATGACCCTCTGAACTGCAACATTTTCATCACTCCCCTAGAGTGTAGGAACTTTACTTTCTGCCCTCAGGATTCAAGTCTGAGTAACTAGTTTTCCCTAAAACTGGTTAACCAAATGTTACCTTGCTCACACTCCAGTTGTAAATCAAGTCACAAAAGCCATTTGTCTCCACTCACTACAAACCTGTTGGATGCTCCTGCCCCCAAGTGCTCAGAATCTTTATACCCCTCCAACCCTTCCTGCCTTCCACCCCATTCTGTTTCATTGTCTATAAATGCTTTCAACAACCCCTCCAAAGTCCTTGAGAACAGCACACCATATTCTAATCTCCAAGCTCCAGATTCTCTGTTTAATATTTACACCCCACAGCACACTCAGACATGACATCTTTACTGCCTCCACAGATGCCTTAGTGTGCTACCCCCCCCCCCCCCCCACATCTATTTTGTGGTTCACTTTGTCTCTCATAGGCCCATCTACAGACAAATCCATTCCCATTTTTTTTTTTTTTTAACTTGACCATCTCTCACCAATGCAGGGTGACGCAAAATAGAAAATGCTGTCACCAACACTCACTCAGTCGCTGTCTTTCCAAAAGTGTGCTGACATCTCACATTGCCCCTCCAACTTCAACATCCCCACCTCTCCTTCGGAGTGCAGATACTGCCCTTCTCGCCTCCAGGGCCTAAGTCCAGCCAACTCGTTTCCCTGAATCCCTACTCAAATTCAAATTCACCCCCTTTTCTTGGGACTTGACGAGCAGCTATTAGAGTGTAATCAGGGTAATATTTTGTGAAACCAGTTAGCTGGACTCAAGTCCTGGAGGTGGGAAGTACAATGCCTGCACTTTAAAAGAGGGGTTTGGGATATTTGCTGTTTAGAGTGACATCTAAGCTGTTGTATCTGTGTACCTCTGCAAAAACAGTGATAGTGTGAATGATGGTGAAAGTGTTTTCTTTTTTTTTTGTGGGGGGGGGGTACCTTGCCTCGGTGGAAGACGGCTAGCATGTTAAAAAATATATATAAAGTAATGTGTACATTATAATAATGGTACCAAGAATAGTTTTAATGAGCCTCTACCTGTAGGCTTGTTAAAATTCTCACATCACCTATGTGAGAATTAATTTCTGGTTTCAGGGGTGGCAGGGCGTATTCCAAGACTGGCAGCACACGATACTGTTCACAATCGTACAGTTAATGTCAAGGGTGGCGCTAATAACAACATGAGCTGGGATCGTGCTGTTGAACTCTTTAACCGGGAATTGCTACGTAAGTATACAATCATTCAGGTTCTATATATCTGCAGACTTTGCCTAATGAGTGTTCATTTGTTAAGCAAGAGCAGTATTTTTGTCTTGCAATTAATAGGTGGAGGATCATGCTTTCATTGTTATTTGATGCATACAGGTTTAGTTTATCATATACATGTGGTTATTATAATTTATTTGTTCTTCTTTCAACACACCGGCCATATCCCACCAAGGCGGGGTGGCCCAAAAGGAAAAACAAAAGTTTCTCCTTTTACATTTAGTAATATATACAGGAGAAGAGGTTACTAGCCCCTTGCTCCCAGCATTTTAGTCACCTCTTACAACACGCATGGCTTACGGAGGAAGAATTCTGTTCCACTTCCCCATGGAGATAAGAGGAAATTAACAAGAATAAGAATTAGAAAGAAAATAGAAGAAAACCCAGAGGGGTGTGTATATATGTGCTTGTACATGTATGTGTAGTGTGACCTAAGTGTAAGTAGAAGTAGCAAGACATACCTGAAATCTTACATGTTCATGAGACAGAAAAAAGGACACCAGCAATCCTACCATCATGTAAAACAATTACAGGCTTTCGTTTTACACTCACTTGGCAGGACGGTAGTACCTCCCTGGGCGGTTGCTGTCTACCAACCTACTACCTATAATTTATTTGTTGTTATCTTATAATTTATAGGGTATGAGAGATTTGGCTTAGTAAATGTTATTGTTAAAATATTCTTGTGATAGTCTTGCAAGTAACCTTGGAGATTCGCTGCCTAGAATATGTTTTGAAATAGATGGCAGCCATCTTGAGATTATGAGTGTGATGATGTATTAATATGCATAGATGTATAGATGAAAGTATAGTAGTATCAACACTCTTATATGGATGTGAAGCTTGGGTGGTAAATGCAGCAGCGAGGAGACGGTTGGAGGCAGTGGAGATGTCCTGTCTAAGGGCAATGTGTGGTGTAAATATTATGCAGAAAATTCGGAGTGTGGAAATTAGGAGAAGGTGTGGAGTTAATAAAAGCATTAGTCAGAGGGCTGAAGAGGGGTTGTTGAGGTGGTTTGGTCATTTAGAGAGAATGGATCAAAGTAGAATGACATGGAAAGCATATAAATCTATAGGGGAAGGAAGGAGGGGTAGGGGTCGTCCTCGAAAGGGTTGGAGAGAGGGGGTAAAGGAGGTTTTGTGGGCGAGGGGCTTGGACTTCCAGCAAGCGTGCGTGAGCGTGTTAGATAGGAGTGAATGGAGACGAATGGTACTTGGGACCTGACGATCTGTTGGAGTGTGAGCAGGGTAATATTTAGTGAAGGGATTCAGGGAAACCGGTTATTTTCATATAGTCGGACTTGAGTCCTGGAAATGGGAAGTACAATGCCTGCACTTTAAAGGAGGGGTTTGGGATATTGGCAGTTTGGAGGGATATGTTGTGTATCTTTATATGTGTATGCTTCTAAACTGTTGTATTCTGAGCACCTCTGCAAAAACAGTGATAATGTGCGAGTGTGGTGAAAGTGTTGAATGATGATGAAAGTATTTTCTTTTTGGGGATTTTCTTTCTTTTTTGGGTCACCCTGCCTCGGTGGGAGACGGCCGACTTGTTAAAAAAAAAAAAAAATCTCTGTTCATACACTGAAAGTCTGTGGAAAAACACAATTCAGTGTATGGCACTTAGCTCTAAAAATTATTTTTGGAACAGTTCATTGATTTTAAATTACTTTTTGGAAAGATAAGATTTGTGGTGCTTTTGCCCAGGAGTTTATGGTTTTGGTTTTGCCTTGTTGGTCAACTCGGCACTCCAGAAGTTACAGTATCCAGATATACATGTTGATATATATATATATATATATAAAGATGATTGAGCTTGAAGAAATATAATTCATGGAGTGTAGGAAAGGCTTGCAACTTCTTAAGATAGTGATTTTTTTTTTTTTTTTTCATAATGTTAATCTTCTAGCTGAAGAAGTCCTGTAGTATGTCAGAGTGATATATTAGTTCTCTTATGTTAAATAATGGCATTCAGGCATCCAGATATTTATTTTGCAAGTTCTTCCATAAGTAAAATCATTATTTTATTCACCACTTTTTCTTGTTCATGTTCAACTAAACTTGGGTTTAACCTGATGAGAATATTCCATCAAAATTAACAAAAGTTTACCGAGACAAAATATTTAATTAGCCAAATTCAGATTAGCTGCATATAGTGTTCTGCCCCATCATGGAAGGTGCCTTGATGGTGATGAAAGGCTCTTGATGAAAGGACTTGGAGCTGCCTCCCTCTTCCTTTGATCAAAACTACTTATCTCTTATTCCACTCATGCTTTTTTGACCCCCATGGGTTTAGCACTTTTCCATGAATATATTTCATAATAATTGTGTGGTGGGGATATTTGTTGTTTGGAGGAATATTTAAAAAAATAAAACAAGCAAAAGTTTATTTCGCTGCAAAGGTTACAGTATGTGTTTACATTTCATAATTTGATTGGCACAAAGAAAACCACTTATCATGCCAGGGCATTTTGGGCAGACTTAACCTAGTACGTACTTAAGAACTACTTAGGTCTAGACAGGTAAAGTGGTAAATTTCAAATACATATTCAATATTTTACTCTATTATTAATACGTATGAGGTAGCCAAATTTGTAGTTAATAAGTTTTATAGTTTAATGTAGACGAAATTGATAACAGTATTACAAGTACAGTGGACCCCCGGTTAACGATATTTTTTCATTCCAGAAGTATGTTCAGGTGCCAGTACTGACCGAATTTGTTCCCATAAGGAATATATTAATACGTATGAGGTAGCCAAATTTGTAGTTAATAAGTTTTATAGTTTAATGTAGACGAAATTGATAACAGTATTACAAGTACAGTGGACCCCCGGTTAACGATATTTTTTCATTCCAGAAGTATGTTCAGGTGCCAGTACTGACTGAATTTGTTCCCATAAGGAATATTGTGAAGTAGATTAGTCCATTTCAGAGCCCCAAACATACACGTACAAACGCACTTACATAAATACACTTACATAATTGGTCGCATTGGAAGGTGATCGTTAAGCGGGGGTCCACTGTAGTAGTAGGTGTCTGCACACCTCTGGCAAGACAGTGATGGAGTGAATGACAGGAAAAGTGTTTCTTTTTCAGGTCACCCTGCCTCAGTAGGAGATGGCCAGCATGTTAAAAATAATAATAACCAGAGTTTTCTCTTATAAAAATTAAAATGTGCCCTTACATGTTACAGGACAGCCAGCTCTTCACAAGCGGAAGAAAAACTGTATAGCACCCAGCAAAGCCATTGGTTGTTGGATACAGTCCATCAACCAAGCTTGGGAGAAGGAGATTTGCAATGAGCCAGACATCAAGGAAAAAGACAGGACAAAAATCATTCGAGAGTATGTGGCATTCATGAATTCATTGAACATCCTTCGCAAGATACCTGGCCGCAAATCCTGCAAGGACGTCAACTACTCTCACATCATCTGGATCAAGAATCCTAATGGATTCATTGAGACGCTGAAAGAGCTGTCTGAGAAAGATGTCAGTCGGCAGATGAACGAAAGGGAAAGTGACGTTTTGGAGTGAAAGACGACAGGCAGGGTATAAGTCAGCCCCCTTTAGTATAGTGCAATGGTTAGCCTGACTTTCCTCTCATTTTTTTTATATTGACTGGTGCTATAAATAGAAGTACATACTGTAGCTGTTTCTTTTGTAGTTTATTTTTCACTCAAAATGCTATTCTGTTACTTACTGTGTTTAAAAAATTATCTTGCACAATTTTTTTCAGCAAAATTTATAATGCAAGGTATACATTTTTCTAGAAGATCCTGTATTATTATTTTTTTTTTTATTCTTTTTTAGAAATTTGGTTATTAACCCTTAAACTGTCCAAACGTAGATCTATGTTTTTTCAACATTTGAAAGTATGTAATAAAACGTGGATTTTTTTTTTTTTTTTTTTTTTACATTTGAAAACATGTAAAAAAAAACTTTGATCTACTTTTTTTTGTTATATTCGAAAATATGTAAAAAAAACGTAGATCTACTTTTTGAGCACTACGCATGTGAACTTAAATTTGTTTGGACAGTTTAAGGGTTAAATCAGTGAAGTTTATCATGCACCAGATTTTTTTTTTTTTTTTTTTTTTTAAAGAATAATCTCTGTTTACATAAAAAAAATTATGGGTATTTTTTATTTAATTTGTATATAACTTTATTAATAAAAATTTGTCAAGCAGGAAGACAACAACTACAAGAGAGCAATTTGCACCGCTTACATAAATGAAGACAACTCTGATTTTATATGTTACTAAATATGTAATTGTTTTTATTGTTTATTGGACAGTCATTATTTTTCCACTGCTGACGTAATCTTGGATGAAATTAATGAAATGTGTGCTCTTGGGTGACTACTTTTTGTTTCTTTGAGGTGATGATATTATATGCGATAACCTCAGGTCATATCGTGAAAGACCATTGAGTCTTGCATGTCTATAGCCAAGTCTAGGTCTAGGGCAGCTCTGACTTTAATTTAGACTAATAATAGGTCTCCTGGGCCATTATTTGTGCAGTTTCTTTATATTTTTTACTGGAAGGGTAGCAAAAGCTTTGATTTTTATATGACATGTATGTAAACAAAAAACTGCACATATATTCGTATACATATATATATATATATATATATAAATTTTTTTTAACACAGTCATGTCATCATGTTGTAGGCACATTTCCCTTGAGTTTAGAAGGTTAGCAAAATTTCAGTTTTTCACTGTATGGTATAGTACCTTTTCCTTGGCACAGGAAAACTCTCCAGTGTGCTCTCTTTCTCCTAGATCAGCATATTTTTACATAGTACATTTCTTTAAATTGTTTTTAGCTAATATCTAACGAGTCAACTTAGGTATTTACAGTTTTGTGCTGCGGCATTGTGGAAGAAAACGTTTATGTGGATTCATTGTCTTTGAGAAGGACTGGTCTTTTGTGAGCTAAGGGAAATTTTTTCACGAGTAGGGTAGTATGTCTTTAGCGACTAGAGGGACTGATCTTCCATGTGTTGAGGGACTCATCTTTCGTGAGAAGAGGGACTCATTGAGTAGAAAGCATACGAGCAGATTGCGAGCAGCTTAATGAGCTTGGCCCACCATGCTTTGTTTGGAAAAGAGCATAGAAATATTTAGATACTTGGTGTAGTTATCCACATGGTCCTTTTTTTTTATTCACTTTTGCTATCTACAGAAAGTGTCAGGGAAAAATTATTTTCCCCAGTATGACAATGTCATCATGCCGTGTGTTGGGACATCACTGTAAGAATTTGCTGTATATCTTTAGTAGTGACTGACTACTTATAACTTGCTTGTAGTTAACTTGCATTAGCCATACTGACTTTTCTAAGTTACATCATATCAATCATGCAGTATTCCTTCTTGCTCAAAATTTGTTATGTCTTCTTGTGAAATATTTTGTCTGGCTCTTTTGTTCAGGTGTGCTTCATCCAAAAGCAGGGTCTTGCTTGTAAAGTTTAGTGGTTGTACATTCATCTGGCTGTTACTTAACAAGATCTTATTAAAAACACAGGGTTATTAATGCAATGTTTAGAATTTGTTTGGTTAGTTTTGCTGCCAACTTGTGAATCCCCACTTGTACCACAAGAAAAATTATGCTGTACTAAATGGAACAAGTTGAAAAAAAAAAAAATGGAAAATTTGGTGGGTTGATAATGAGGAAAAACAGTAGGTGGTAGTTTGCATATAATTATAAATTGTTGGGTAATGGACTTCAAGTACTGTATGGAAGTCTTGGATGAAACAACCAGTTCTTCCACCCTACCACCTTGAAGCTTTATCTAATAGGATATTAAAGATTATCCTATGCTCTGAACTTTGTAAATTTTAGCTGAGTCTGACTTATAAGTTGAGTTGTGACCTTGGACATTTTAAGGTTGTAGAATAACATGCATTATTGTAACATGATACCCTGAGTAATAATCGTGTTTTGACTTTTTAGCTATGCACAGTTGGATTTAGAAGTGTACAAGAATTTCATTGATGTAAGTTTTATTTCCCCCTAGATCAAAAATTCATTATTTGGCCTTTTAATTTAAACTTAGAAGTCACTGTGACCCCTGGGTATCATCTGGACACAGAAGCTAAACATGAAGAGTTGTGTACAGCCTCTCCTCACTTAACGAAGGAGTTCCATTCCTAATACCATGTCAGCAAACAAATTCGTTGCTAAGTGAGGGGTATATTATAATGTTAGTGGGTTTGTGTCAGCCATGTTTGATATTGTTTTAATGTCATCTTTGCACCATTTATAATATTTCTGGTATATTTTTAAATGTTTATACATAGTGTACTGTATATTGTAATAAACAGAATAGAGGAAATCAGCTCTTAATATGCATTATTCAGGTATGCATACTGGTCAGAGACCCCATAAGTCCTAGTCGTTGGTGAACAAGTACGTCACTAAGTGAGGAGAGGCTGTATTTTCTATAAGAAACTGCATCAATAACTTTATGTATATTTGTTTTTCTTTCTCTTTAGTTTCAGCTAAATCTACTGAGCCTATTTAGGCTCTGCAGAGTTAATTGGGACCTAATAGACAGGCAGGCATCCTTGTATATACAAGTTACCCTTGCAGTTTCTTGTCAATACATAATAGACAAATCTTTATTTTTAGATGATTCCTGCTAACATTAGGTGTAGCCTCCAAAGATCATTTGATGACATCTAGACCAGGTCAGGAGCTCAGATATCCAATAGAATCCTTGTACTCTGCTGATTCCAAATACACGCAGTGTACTGGGTGTAAGAGATGTATGAGTATTGGTACCCAAGATACCATGTTCCAAAGAAATGATTTTTGTTGTGTGACTTGAAAATGACTTAGGTCATTGCTAGTGACCTGTTGATCAGACTGAGAGACATGAGAGGGTAGTGCTAAATCACAAAAATATTGGTTGTCTTGGTTGTACAGTTATAGAATATACCAATAGCATGTAAATAAGGCAATATGTGGGTTATGGTTTATATATTTATAAGGATGTTTTATCCGCCAAGACACAACATCTCTATAAATAAAATGCCATAACTCACATATTATGTTACCTACATTGGTTGTCTTGTCCTGGAACTCCATTTTAATGTAATAGGGAAATAGCTGTTGTATGACACTATTGAATGTGAAACTATTTGATTATCCCTATCTGGTCTAATGTTTGAGGACTATTGGACTATGAAAACAAAAAATGATTGCTCCCTTTCCAAGGACTTGTAGCAACCCTTCTCTTCCATAGATGATATATGTCTCACCATTCCCAGGCACTGTATGGCTTCTATAGGATTAGTACTTCCTCTTGATTATAATCATCTTAATCTTCCACTACAACTATCTGTTAACACAGTCACACTGCTGAATTATTTTTGTGTTTGTGTAAATGTAAAGTTAGTGGTTAGTAATTATTTGATGTTTGTAGCAATCTGGTTGAACAGGCAGTCAGCAGAAAGTTTGGCCTCAGGCAGGCAGCAAGGTTAAAATAATACTCAATACTAATCACAGGTATGTACTTCATGTGTGAAGGCATCTCAGTGTGCTAACAGATAGATAGTACTGTAATTATTTCTTGGCTGCTGTCAGTATGAGGCCTGGACATGGAATTGGCTGCAGGGACGTTGACACCTGAAACACCCTCCACATATACCAGTAGACAGTGACAAGTATGTCCCTCCAGGTATAACAGTAGACAATGACAAGTATTTCTCTCCAGGTATACCAGTAGATAATGACAAGTACTTCTCTCCAGGTATACCAGTAGACAGTGACAAATACTACCCTCCACATATACCAGTAGACAGTGACAAGTATGTCCCTCCAGGTATACCAGTAGATAATGACAAGTATTTCTCTCCAGGTATACCAGTAGACAG
This sequence comes from Cherax quadricarinatus, assembly GCF_038502225.1. Taxonomy (NCBI): domain Eukaryota; kingdom Metazoa; phylum Arthropoda; class Malacostraca; order Decapoda; family Parastacidae; genus Cherax; species Cherax quadricarinatus. The sequence continues at coordinate 7,517,240 of NC_091349.1, forward strand.
TGACAAGTACTTCTCTCCAGCAAATTAACACATGTTAATGAATATTTAGATTTATGTGGAGTGTTAAACATATTCACTACATATGGTTGTGTGGGTCAAACTCTAGCTTTTGGCCCTGTCTCTCAACTTGTTCTCAGCCAGAGGGGAGAACAATGTCTTCATTTTCTTTAGAATTTAGTATAGTGCTCAAAACCTAGGATAACTTGGGTAAATTGTTAATAAACGTAAAAAAAGGTTGTTTGGCGATTGTTTTAACATGTTAATGTTTTGACCAAGTTCCTAAAAACAGTATTAGAAAATGATCTTAATACTTAGTGCTTGTTACATTTTCTCTACTTTGTAATGAATATTCACACAATTTCCTGGTTATATTTTCCTATGTTTTCCTTGATTTGTCCCTCGTATATATTTTTTTATATGCTGGCAGTCTCTCACCAAGGTAGGGTCACCCAAAACAGAAACACTTTCACCATCAGTCACACTATCACTGTCTTTCCAAAGAAGTCCTTATTCTGCCTATACTTTCTTTTTGTGTGGGTTGGGAATTTGCTCCAGGGTAGCAAAACTAATATATAAAACTTGGTATTCAAAAGCAATTCATTGGCGATTTTGGAGGTCGCATCTTTTTGAGAAGAAATTTGTCCCACCTTGTTATTGTAAGAGAAAATCTGATGCAGAGGAAGGGGACAGTAAATGGTAGTTTCAACCACCATTATTCACAAACACGTGTGAAAAATTATACTTCCTGTTTGTTGTCTTAGCAAAGTTGATTGGTAATGTGCTTATCAGGCTAATGTTTTTGGGGACACTAGAATATGACACTGTGAGTTAATGCATTTGCAACCTCAGAAACCCAAACAGAAATGGCTTAATTTATCCACTGGTTACTTGCTTGCAAATTATTATTGCAACACACCATATTCTCAAAAAAAAACAAATCCATAATCATGTGCAAAATAAAATGTTTACTGGCTTTTGAATTGTTTAGAAAAGGGTACACTATTTGAAAGGTTGAGAGTTGACATGATTTTTTTTCCTTGGTAAAGATAATAAGGAAAGGAGTAAAAGTTGACTGTCTCACAGCAGAAGCCTTTGGAGAGAGATATTATAAAATATAAAATACTGACACAATGGTAAAAAAAGGAGACAAGTGCAGTGTAATTGAATTCTTAATTGATGATGTTTTGCCCACGTCATCAATTAAGAATCACATGCTGCATTATTGTCACTGCCAGAGCAAGCCTTTATTTTAGATGGTGTTTTTGCTCGGGACCAGTCACTGGGCCCATTATGTTATCTTTTTAATTACTGTCTACGGGATGGGTGGGATGTGCATAATAATGCTATTGAGCTAAATTAACTCAGGATCAAGCTTGATCAGATTTGATAGAGACTTGGTAAAGCTCAAGTGAAAAATCTAAAATTAAGGCTTACTCAACATTGTGGATCTTTATGCTCATTTATCTGCTTGCTGCCCTTGGCACCATGGCTCTCATCTTGTTCTTAATCTAACTTTTTCATCAATGAAACGTGTCAAACTATTTTGTTGTTTCTTCCACTACTGTGTTGGCCACAAAGATGTGAACCATGTTCATATCTAAGGAGTTGGGAGATTCTAAGGTTTGAAAGCAGTGCAGTACACCATCAGTTATTCAATGTCTTACATTACCTAGGCAATCTTGTTTGAATTTTTGCCTAACAGATAATAATTTATTTTTCAATGCACTGACCATCTCCCACCAAGGCAGAGTGACCTAAAAAGAAAAACATAAGTTTCACATGTAGTAATTTATACAGGAGAGGGGGTTACTAGGCTCTTGCTCCTAGCGTTGTAGTCGCCTCTTACGACACACATGGCTTGTGGAGGAAGAATTCAACACTAAAATTGCAATATAAAAATAAGGGACACAGATAAATGTTGTATTATCTGGTGTTAAAAAATCCAGGAACTTCCCTCAGTCCTTCCTTTTCCAGTTTATTCTCCCCATAAAGGTTTTTGGATAATTGATGATATGCTGTACACTCTTGGGTTTTTCACCAACATAGGTTATATAGGAAGCATCATTTTTAACATTGCTATATCTTATTTTGTTTATGGTTTGCTGTACTTTACAATATTTAAATCACCAGCCCCTGCTTACTATTGCAGTATTATTTTACATGTTAAATTGGGTGACATTACCAACTCTAAGAAAGGCCTTGATCACTCTAGATGTTTACATTTACACATTGCTGACACTTGTGATTTTTACACTCATCAGTGTTGCTAATACTACATGAAACATCACAGAGTTGAACCCCAGTGGTTAACTGGAGCACCTGGGGAAAACTGTCTCATCTAGATATGAACTGCAATGTCTCCATAGTATGTAAAGATGACTGTCTTTGGTGATTGTTTAAAATGCTTATGCCTGCCTTTTTTTGGTGTACATCAGTTTGATTGTTGCAGTGTTCTACATTTATATTAGTACTTTCCCACTGTCTAACTGAGCTATACAGTGCTTTGTTTTGAGTGAATGTGATTTAACTATGTATGCAGTATATATATAAGTTGATCTGTGTCAGAAATTTAATGTGAGATTCTAAAATGTACTGGAAAAACTTTTATATTAGTCACCGAAAAAACGCTAACATACAAAATATTTGTTGCATCGTTAGGTTAATCCACTTCTTATAATAGGGAGGGAATCATATGTGTCATAATATGGGAAAACCTCATCATAATGTAAGCAATGTAATTTTGTGTCATAGTTTGGGAGAACCCAATTTTGTGTCATAGTTTGAGAGAACCCAATTTTGTGTCATAGTTTGAGCGAACCCAATTTTGTGTCATAGATTAAGAGGAAACCATTGTGCCACAATTTTGGCAAAATCCTCCTCTTCATAATGTTAAATTCATGATATGGAAGAATTCCTTTGCTTTCAACTTGTTTCCAAACCTGGGCAATACCATTTATGATTCAGGAGGGTTGTAAACTCAACAGTGACAGTAGGATGGGGTGATCATAAGTGTTGAAAACCTTATTGTGCATTCAGGTGGTACACACACCTCCAATACTAGCAAGTCAAAGATTTGTGTATTTTTCGCCAGCAATTTTGATTTTTCAGTTGCATTTCATTGAATCGCCATTACTAATTCTTATAAAGTTGTAGGAACGGTCGTTGCAGAATTCACATTTGGTATAAAATTTATTGAAGGGGGTACATCATCCTTCATTGTTCAGTAAAAGAGAGGATTGAGATGCATGGGGGGGGGATGGTTGGGAACTGCTGCTTTAAATGGTAAATACTGTGTTATAATCTGGTAGGGAGTTTCTGTTACAAGCTAAAAGAACTACACTACAAAATCCAGAAAGAGCCTTGTTGTTTGGGAGAAAGTTAGGTTTAGAATTTGTGAGAGACCTTACATGTGGTAACTTGGACATTTTATTCATTCTAAGAGAAAGCTTATCATAGCCTGCAACCTTCTCTTAATACAAGTTAAGCAATAGTTCTCTTCATGAATTTCATACACAAGCTTCCACATAATTGAATACCCAGAGATATAAACACAATTTTACAAATTTGTGATTAAATATTATTAATTAGGGTACAAAGCTTGTTTAACTCATGCCCAACAAATAATTAGGTAATGAGCATTTTACTAAAATAATTTCTTGTGATGTAATTGTGGATCCTTATTTTTTAACCCATTGCCCATTTCCCACCAAAGGCATGTGACTATATTTTAAGATATTTATTTAGATAATCGTGGTTGATAAATGCATTGTTCATCAGTATTTAATCTACGTATTACAATACCACTGCCACATATGTAATTATCATTGAATATAAGACCTGAAAGTACTTTACATGAGAGGAAACAGGATTTATCGTAAGTCTTGCAGTAAATCCTCTCGTCATTTTGCATATTTAGCGTTAGCTTGAAGGTGAGGCTTTGCTACCAATTTGTTAAAGGAGAGGGGTGAAATGGTCGAACGTGCCTCTGCTCGGAGACACCTCTCTTACCTTTGCTGAAAATTCTCTTAATTGTCACTGATGTATTTTAACAACTGGAACCACCAGCCTTTCAGCTAATGCCCTTCCCTCAACACCTCCACTTTCTGCCATGTAGTGGTGAATAATTCGATACATGTCTCTCTTATTGATTGCAGATTAATTTTACAATTTTAGATGTCATCGCTCAAAGACAGTGTATGCTGATAAAGCTGTGTTTTCAGTAGTTTTAGGGTGTTTGGGAATGTTGGAAACAAAGCTTTGTAATAATGTTATGACACTCGACTGGTGTGGAGCACACCCTTGGTATTCTGAGTAAGCTGAGTACTCTAGTGTATTTTTATACAATGCTTTGTGAATTGCTGCAGTTGTGGAATGCAGCTTATATCTTTACCCATACAGTCTTCTGGTTATATGTTCTCATATAATGTGATATTCAGACTAGTTATATTTTCCCTGCTCTTGTACTATTGCCCCAGTAAGAGAAGAATTCATCAGCATCACTGGGCTACAGTCAGGTCCGAGCTTAGCACTGAACTATATTTAATACCTTACTATTAACCAGCTTTTGCTGTTGCTGCTGCTGCTCCTGGGTGAAACACTCATAATTGTTATAGTTTTCAGATTATTATTATAATCAAAAAGAAGCGCTAAGCCACAAGGACTATACAGCAATATATAGTTTTCAGAGAATCTGGACGAATTTATTTTCTTCCTAATATGTTCCTTTATGTGCAATATATTGACAACCTCATTTATGTTGTATAATATAAATTTATCTTGTGCCATTATAATGATTTTTAAAAACATTTGCATTAGTCTATCAAGATCTCTACAATTGAGATGTATAGATTATATTAATTTTGCTATTTTTATATGGATTCACATTCCTAATTTTTTTTTTAAAAAGTGTAGGTATATTTGAACCTCAAGACTAATATTACAGATATAATTTTTGGATGCTGAAAGGAAACTAGGAGTAAGATATTAGATACACAGGGTGGAAAAAATGGACCCCTTTGCATGAACACTGTGGGTCATTTTTTATTACTACCCTGTAATTACTGAGAATTAGAGAAGAAACAACATATTCATGAATGAATATGAAAGAAATGGGATTCAAAGTCTCTTCTTGTTAGCCAAGATTTATTATGTAAACAGATTTAAAGAAATATTTGAATTGGTTGTAATTGAATGTAATGCATAAGGAGATGAATAAAAGTTACAAAGCACAAATTGGTGAGGAAACTAGATGACATTTCAGCATGTTCTGCACTGTTAACAAGCCTGTTGAAGAGTAAGACACACATGCAAGACTTAAATATCTTTATTGGTGATTGAAGCATTTTGCTTACACAGGCTTCTTCAGTCAAATCCAGAGGAAGCAGGCATGGTAACTAGTCTTCTGGTTTCACTTCCAGTTTGAGAGTTGAATGACTGCCATTGTTGTCAGGCAAACAGGTACTGTATGTGTAATAAGTGGTGGATCAGAGAAAGAACTTTTAATTGTGCATTAGTGTGTGGTCAGATTGGTTTAGGGAGTGGTACACTTTACACACAAAAAAATATGCTTGTGTGTTGTACCATTTCCATTTTATAGAGTAGGTTGTACATAAGAAATTTAACCAGACACCCGAGTGTGAAATTTGGTGTTGCATGCTTAATTATATGAAGAGGGATATACAGCCTTATTAAGTTAGTTTCTCCTAGTGATAGGTGAGAAGGCACCAGTAGAAATATTTTGTGGTTAACCAAAGCATTTACATTAAATAGTATTGAGTTCAGTAGATTATCCTTTGTTGATTTTAAGTTTGAAATATTTTTATTAAATTGTGCAATGTTGAGATCTGATAATGTTACTTCAAATTTGCTTTTGACTGGACTTGCAGTATGATCCTAAATTACAGTACTGAATCCGGATGTGTAGAAGAGCATTGAAATCTATTCTATATTGTACTAGAGATGTGAAATCTGTTTATTATAAGCTTCTAGCATTAGATTTTCTGGAGGGAGGAAAAATATGGAAGTGTTGGTATCGAGTCTGAAGAATTTAATAATCAGAAAAATTGTTGTTAAATGTTATGCAAAGTGACCAGTATATTGCAAGTGCAGTAGTGCAAATTGTATTGGATAGACATATCTGGTGTCAGTATCGAGTCTCAAGATTTTAATATTTATGTACCAGAAAAATAATTGGTTATGAAAAGTTGTCGATATATTGAGTAATTTGTACTGGGTAGCCTATATTGTTAATTTGTTTTGCCTTTTAAGTGGGCTGTGCAAGAATAATTTGTTATGCTTTCTTGCTTATTATACAAGTCTTTACAGACCTACGCATTATACAAGTATATTTTCTGTAGGTACAGTATTATTTGCTGCAGTATACCAGTTTAGGTGTTATCAAATAATACTTGTCATTGTTTTATTTTTTATATACGGTACAAGAAAAACCAATTGCCATGAATTCAGAAATGTAGTTCACTGGATTATATACAATCATTAAAACCATTTAAAATACTTTGAAGTTTCCTTTTTCAGTATTTGAAACCTCTGATTATCCATAATGTGAGCATACAAATTATTTTGCTGTAATCTCTAACCATCTTTGCAACCATTGGCAACAGTGTTGGTCCAATATGACTCCATCAGGTCAAGTTTAGGTTTCTGGCCTTCTTACTCGTGGGAGTCTCGTGGAGAAGCACAGTGTCCTACTCTTTTTGCACTCGTCAACGTACAGGGGTCTGGGGTTTCAAGATATACGGGATACCCTTCTTACGTTGCAGCGACTGAAATCCACTTAGATTTTTTTTTTATCAGGTGTACTGGGAAGTCAGGGAGGAAGGGAGGGGAAGCCTATATCAAGTAAACAAAAGCTCCAGAGAGATCATAGGAATACAAGCAACAACAGGAGAAATCACGTCATTACTCCTAATATGAAATTCTGCCGTCTGTCACCAAGTAGTGTGTATACTTAGATACAAGGGCAGAGATCTCTGTGTACATTTATTTTTCATGACATTATATCTTGGCGTATAACAAAGTACAGCCTCTCCTCACTTAACGACCGAGTTCCATTCCTAAGACCATGTTGGTAAACAAATTCGTTGCTAAGCAAGGAGCATACTAAAATGGTAGTGGGTTTGTCGACCATCTTTGATATTGTTTTAATGTCACCTTTGCACCATTTAAAAATATACTAAAAATGTTATGTTTATTACAACATAGTACGCTGCTGTATATTATTATTATTATAATCAAAAAGAAGCGCTAAGCCACAAGGACTATACAGCGCTGCAGGGCAGGAAGGAAGCGAGGGCATCAGGTGGCAAAAGGGAGATGGATGAGCAACAGGTTACGGATAACAGCGGGGCAGTGGATGGTGAAAGGGTAAAGGGCAGCAAGAGACTGAACCAGAAAGGGCTGAGGGGAGTGCGAAAAGTATCATCAGAGTTTGTGGAGTAAATCAGTCGTTGTCAAGAAGTCAATGAGAGAGTCAGGATTAAAGGAGGGTCCATCAGCAAGAAGGGAAGGTAAAGAGAGAGTAGGAGAACGAAGACGACGTTGGAGGTAAATTCTGCGTGCTCGTTGATAGAGAGGGCAGTCTAACAGAATGTGGCTAATCGATACTGGAACTTGACACTGCTCACAGAGAGGAACAGGGTGCCTCTCCATGAGATACCCATGAGTAAGACGAGTGTGGCCAATGCGAAGGCGGGAGAGAGTGGTCTCCCAACCTCGGCACTGATGACAAGAAGACGGCCAGTAACCTATGCTCGGTTTAATAGAATGAAGTTTGTTACCGAGCAGAGTTGACCAACGTTGTTGCCAACGGGTGCGAAGGTGGGTAGCTATTGCAGCAAAATAGTCCAGAAATGGAACACCTCGATAGGAAATTGGTAGGTCATATACTGCTGACCGCGCAGCAGTGTCTGCCTGTTCATTGCCCTGTACGTCGACATGACCAGGGACCCAACAAAAAACAATATCTTTATGTTTGGTAGAGATACGGCGTAGCCAAAGTTGGATACGGAGAACTAGGGGATGAGATGTATCAAATTTTCGTATAGCCTGTAGAGCACTAAGGGAGTCTGAGACTACTACAAATGATGACACAGGCATAGATGCGATACGAATAAGTGCTGCAAGAATGGCATACAGTTCAGCAGTAAAAATGCTAGCTGAAGATAGTAAATGCCCTCGTACGACGCTGTCCGGAAACACTGCTGCGAATCCGACGCCGTCTGAAGACTTAGAGCCATCTGTGTACACAGCGGTGGCATGAGAATGAGAGTGGAAGTGATCAAGAAAAAGAGAGCGGGAATTTATTATTATTATAATCAAAAAGAAGCGCTAAGCCACAAGGGCTATACAGCGCTGCAGGGTAGGGAAGGAAGCAAGGGAATTGGATGGCAGAAGGGAGGGGGGATGATCAGCAGGTTACAGAAAACAGCGGGGCAGGGGATAGTACGGGGGTAGAGGGTAGCAAGAGATACAAGTAGAAAGGGCTGAACGTATCAAAATTTGTGGAGTAAGTCAGTCGTTGTCAAAAAGTCAATGAGAGAGTCCGGATGAAAGGTGGGTCCATCAGCGAGAAGGGAAGGTAAAGAGAGAGCAGCGGGGCGAAGACGACGACAGAGGTAAATTCTGCGTGCTCGTTGATAAAGTGGGCAGTCCAACAGAATGTGGCTGACTGATAATGGAGCTTGGCAATTCTCACAGAGAGGAGCAAGACGCCTCTCCATGAGATATCCATGAGTAAGACGAGTATGGCCAATGCGAAGACGGGAGAGAGTAGTCTCCCAACCTCGACACTGGTGATAAGAAGACGGCCAGTAACCTATACTCGGTTTAATAGACTGAAGTTTGTTGCCGAGCATAGTAGACCAACGTTGTTGCCAACGGGTGTGAAGGTGGGAAGATATTACAGCAAAATAGTCCGTACATGGAATACCTCTATAAGAAACTGGTAGGTCATGTACTGCTGACCGCGCAGCAGTGTCTGCCTGTTCATTGCCCTGTACGTCAACATGACCAGGGACCCAACAAAAAACAATATCTTTATGCTTAGTAAAGATGCGGCGTAGCCAAAGTTGGATACGGAGGACTAAGGGGTGAGGTGTATCAAATTTTTGTATAGCCTGTAAAGCACTAAGGGAGTCTGAGACAACCACAAATGATGACACAGGCATAGATGCAATACGGATAAGTGCTGTAAGGATGGCATATAATTCAGCAGTAAAAATACTAGCTGAAGATAGTAAATGCCCTTGTACGACGCTGTCCGGAAACACTGCTGCGAATCCTACGCCGTCAGAAGACTTAGAGCCATCTGTGTACACAGCAATGGCATGAGAATGAGAGTGAAAGTGGTCAAGAAAAAGAGAGCGGGAAGCGACCGTAGACAGTTGGGCTTTCGAGCAAGGGAGGGAGAAAGAACAGACTCGAACAGCTGGAACTTCCCAGGGGGGTAGGGAAAAGTGTGATGCTACATGTACATAGAAAGGTGGTAGTTGAAGAGAAGACAAGAGCGAATGAAGGCGAAGAGAGAAGGGACGGAGTAAGCAGGGGCGGCGAACAAATAAAGAATGTCTACTAATATCAGTGACCATTCTATAAATGGAAGGATTGCGGAGATCATGAGAGCGTACATAGTAGCGCAGGCAATGGGCATCACGGCGATCGGATAAGGATGGAACGTTCGCTTCTGCATAGAGGCTTTCGACAGGGGAAGAGCGAAAAGCACCAAGGCATAAACGTAATCCTTGGTGATGAATGGGGTTAAGGCTAGAGAGAGTAGCAGGAGATGCCGCTGAATAGATCTGGTCACCATAATCAAGTTTCGATAAAATAAGGGTGGAATGTAGGTGAAGGAGGGTTCGACGATCAGCTCCCCACGAAAGATGAGCAAGGGTTTTAAGAAGGTTCAGCCGGCTGTGACAAGTTGCCTTCAGAGAGGTAATGTGAGGTTTCCAGGATAACCTACGATCAAAGAGGAGGCCCAGAAACTTGACTGTATCACGTTCAGGGATACGTGAGCCATAGAGGTACAAAGGATGATCAGAGATGACAGAGCGTCTAGTGAAAGTGATTTGGTGGGTTTTAGTGCTGGAAAATTTAAACCCATGTGTGGTGGCCCAATTGGAAACACGGTCGACTGCATGCTGGAGAGAAACTGTAAGGAGGTGACAGTCAGCGCCTGCACAGGCAATAGCGAAGTCATCAACATAGAGTGATGACCAAATATTTGATGGAAGACTAGAGGCCAAATCATTAATAGCAAGGAGAAAAAGTGTTGTGCTCAGAACACATCCCTGGGGGACACCTTCAGCTTGGATAAAGTCCGGGGAGAGCACATTATTAACCCGAACACGGAAATGCCTGTCAGTTAAAAAGTTCTTAAGGAAGGATGGTAGATTGCCTCGAAGGCCTAAGGAGTGGGCTTGGGCTAAAATATTATACCTCCAAGTTGTGTCATATGCCTTCTCAAGATCAAAAAATATGGCAATAACTGAGTGGTTATTCGCAAAGGCATTACGAACATACGTATCCAAGCGCAGTAAGGGGTCTATGGTAGAACGTCCCTTACGAAAGCCATATTGACGAGTGGAGAGACTGTTGTGTGTCTCTAAATACCACACTAAACGTCTATTTACTAGACGTTCCATTACTTTGCAAACTGCACTGGTAAGAGCAATGGGACGATAGTGGGAGGTTTCATGTCCCGTAGTGCCTGGTTTGCGGAAAGGGAGAACAATGGCGGATTTCCACAGCTGTGGAAGAACTCCTTGTGACCAAATAAGATTGTAAAGGCGTAATAGGACTGCAAGGGCTGACTGATGTAAATGTTGTAGCATACGAATATGAATGTCGTCGGGCCCAGCTGCCGATGATCGACAAGCTGAGAGTGTTGCCTCCAGTTCTTGAAGTGTAAAAGGCACATTATACTGTTCTTCTCTGAGAGAAGAAAAGTCCAAGGGTGCTAACTCTCTGGCAGACTTTGAGGAAAGAAATGAGGGGCATAGATGGAGTCCCTGAGAAATACGGACCAGATGATTGCCAATTTCATTGGCAACATCTAGTGGGTTTGCTATATCAACACCGGCAACCCGCAGAACAGGAGCCGGGTCAGGAGAATATTTACCACTCAGTTTTCGTACTTTTTTCCAGACTGCACTCATAGAGGAAGCAGAGGTGATGGTGGAGACATAATCTCGCCAGCAAGTGCGTTTAGCGTCACGGATGACACGGCGAGCGATCGCACGCTTCTGTTTAAAATCAAGGAGTCGCTCTGTGGTTCTATTGTACCGGTACCTGCCCCATGCAGCGCGTTTCAAACGTACTGCACGAGCACAAGCAGGAGACCACCAAGGCACGCATTTCTGAGAATGCCTGCTCGAAGTTTGGGGTATAGAATGAGAAGCTGCGGTGAAAACGGAGGATGAGAAGAGGTGTAAAAGCTCATCGATGGAGGACGAAGAAGGAACCTCTTTAAAAACAGTCAGGTGTGAGTAAAGGTTCCAATTTGCCCGATTAAATTGCCAGCGTGGGGTGCGAAGAGGTGGCGAATATGAAGGGGAAGTAAGAATGATTGGGAAATGATCACTGTCATGTAAGTCCGGGAGAACAGACCAAGTAAAGTCTAATGCGGCGGAGGAAGAGCAAACTGAGAGATCGATGCAAGAGAGAGTATGAGTCCGAGGATCAAAATGGGTGTGAGTACCTGTATTTAAAACATGGAGGGGGTGGGTGGCAAGAAAAGCCTCTAACTGAATTCCACGGGAATCACAGTGAGACCCTCCCCAGAGGAAATGGTGGGCATTAAAATCACCAAGTAACAGAATTGGTGGCGGTAATGACGAAACAAGGAAGGCAAAATCCGGAATAGATAATGCCCGAGAAGGAGAGAGATATAAAGAACAGAGCGTATACCACCTATGTAAGTGGATACGGGCTGCTGTGTAATGCAGCGAAGTATGAACAAATAGCTGATGGTACGGAATATCAGTGCGGAGAAGAAGGGCACTTTCATTAAAGGTCCCATCAGGAAAAGGATCTGAAGAATACAATAAATTATAGCCTGAGATGTGAGAAATAACAGCAGAGTGTAATTTTGGTTCCTGTAAGCAAACACCAACAGGGGCAAACTGGGAGAGTAACATCTGAAGCTCACCCCGATTACCCCTGAGGCCACGTATATTCCACTGTAAAAAGGCCATGAATGGCAATGATAAAGATACTTGAAATCCGCAGGTAAGGGTTCCTACGGACTAGGAGGGTTAGAAAAGTCCACATGCGGAGGCAGTGGAAAATGTTCAAGCAGCGAAGGAACGGTGCGCTGTGAAGAAAGGAGTTGCGCAGATGGAGCAGAGGAGAGAGAAAGAGCGGAAGGTGGATCAGTGTCCATTGATGGTTTGGTCTCTGCAATATATTCAGAGATTGCTTCAAGTGTTTCAGAATTCAGAGATGTTGTATGGGAGACAATATTGGGAATGGTAGGGGGAGGATGAGTAAAGATTGGAACTGTATTGGACTGTACCAAGGTAGGGGGGGGCGAAAGGGTGGAGGGAACTGGAGAAGCGTGGCAGGGGACAGAAGAGACAGGAACCTGGGAGGTAGCAGAAGAGGAAGAAACTTGGGAGGGAACAGGGGAGGAAGGTACATTACGAGGAGGAGGGTGAACCTCTGCACTTGTAACTGAGCCAGTGAGAGGGGAAGAACTAGGGACAGAGACAGGGAGGGTAAAATGAGGAGGTGGAAGATGGGTAGGAGGTGTTACCGGACCTTTTTTTGACTTTTGAGAAGTAGAGGGACGATTGGGAAGAGGTGTCGTACGAGGTCTCGTCGATACTGAGGCTTGTAAGAGAGAACTCGAAGAAGCGAGATTAGACTGAGGCGTTGAAGTAGGGACGTCTGAGCCGAGGACAGCAAAAGGATTAGATACAGGAGTGATTATGGGAGAGGTAACCACAGAGGTGGGTGTAGAAGATGGGATACCAGAAGTGGGGGGACGTTTTGAAACACGGGAATAAGAAACACGTGGGAGTCTCCCTTGGAGGCGGAGATGAGAAACTGCCATGGCATAAGGGAGACCTTCTGTCTCTTTGAGGTAACGGATTTCCCGCTCGTTTAAATAGACCTGACAACGGCGAGAGTACGAAGGGTGAGCCTCATGACAGTTAAGGCAAGAGGGAGATCGATTGCAAGACGTATTAGAATGGTCATCGGCACCACAGACTGGGCATTCGGCGATAGATCTGCAATATTTCGCTGGATGGCCAAATCGCCAGCAATTTCTACACTGTTGTGGTGTAGGGATCACCTTTCGAACTTGTAACCGATGTCCTGCTATATAAACTGAGGATGGGAGTTCTCGGCTGTCAAAAGTTAAACGAGCCACATTGCTAGGGTATCGTCTCCGCCCACGGGCAGGAAGAACGTAAGTGTCTACCTTGAGGATTGGGAGATCTTGGAGTTCCAGCTGTTCTAGAATGTCGGTGCCACATGTCTGGAAATTTTGTTGAACTATGGTATGGGGCAGAATAACGGTACCACTACAAGAATTGAGGGAATGATGTTTTTCAAGGGTGACAGGAACAGTATCTATATGGGAAAGACGAGAGAGCTCACGAGCCTGGGTAGCATTCTGTACGGTAATGATGCGCGTACCGCTCTTAAGAGCATGAAAAGAAATATCTTTACCAACATGGCGTAGGAGTGCCTTGCCAATACTATGGTCAGAAAGATAGGCAGTAGAGGAAGTTGGTCGTAAAGTGAAGAATTTAGTCCACTGTTCAGTCTGAAACTGAGCGTGGAAAGGTAGTGAAGGACGTGTCGATCTTTTCTGAGAAGAACGAGAAGGTGAAGGTGGAGAAGTATCATCAGCAGGTAATTGTCGTTGACGTTTAGGCGTGGGACCAGAGTTGGTCCGACGTGGAACGGGTCGGCGATTTGAAAATTGCCGCACCGTAGAGGGAGAGGCCGGAAGCATAGTCAGAGGAGAGCGAAGGTCTGGTAAATCGAAGGAGTCAGTCGAGGCCTCAGTACCTGAAGCAGGTGAGGAAACAGCACCGGCAATAGGTACAGAGGCATGAGGAATGTCTGAAGAGTGGTCCAAAGACGAGGCGGGGTCAGAACGGGGTGCGGTATCAAGAAGGGGCCCGGGGGTACCAGGTTCATGGACTAGGGCTGCCATGGTTAGGTTACTTCTTTCTTTTTGTTTTTAAGAAAAAAAAAGAAAGAAGAAAAGAAAATAAAAATAAAAAAAAGAAAAAAAAAGGGGGGACCGGGGAGGGATAGTTCCTAGGAGGAATGAAAGGGCCAGAAATCTCCCTCCGCGCCCAAGAGGACTCGACACCGCTAGTAGCGCAGATGCAGCATGGAACCCGTGCCATACCCTACCCTTCATGCCAGTAAACCAGCAATCTGGGATAGCAACCTCACATCTGCCGAGCTACCTCGGTGGACAAAAGAGAGGGCGGCCGGATATCCGCCACAAAGCATACCTCCTTCAGCCACCACCCCCGGAATCCGAAAGGTGGCTTCCAGAGATACACCCGTCGCCCAAAAGACACCCAAAGCTACTCCGGGATACCGGAGAGGGATCGGGACATCCCTAGGCAATCCAGATTCCACGGCAAACTACGCCACCGCCAAGAAACCTCAACGGAATGGGATCGACCCCGGTGTCCTTTCCTCTACCTAGGAACTAGCGTGCCTGTGGGAGAAATCCCAAAGGACAAAAAGAGGAAGGGCAAAAGGGAGGAGTGGGGAGGAGGAGGAGGAAAGGAAAAAGGGGAGGATGGGGAGGATGGGATAGGGGAGGGGAGATTGGGGGGTAATTAGGTTCGGTCTGAGGAAGAAGACCGATAGGTCTAATTCCTCAGACCAAGAGCCTCTTCACCACGCCAAGGAGCCCCCCTTGAAGAGGAAGAGAGCGGGAAGCCACCGTAGGCAGTTGAGCTTTCGAGCAAGGGAGTGAGAAAGAACAGACCCGAACAGCTGGAACTTCCCAGGGGGGTAGGGAAAAGTGAGATGCTACATGAACATATAAAGGTGGTAACTGAAGGGAAGACAAGAGTGAAAGTAGGCGAAGAGAAAAGGGACGGAGCAAACAGGGGCGGCGAACGAATAAAGAATGTCTACTAATATCGGTGACCATTCTATAAATGGAAGGATTGTGTAGATCGTGAGAGCGTACATAGTAACGAAGGCAATGGGCATCACGGCGATCAGACAAGGATGGAACATTTGCTTCTGTATAGAGGCTCTCAACAGGGGAAGAGCGAAAAGCACCAAGGCACAAACGTAAGCCTTGGTGATGGATAGAGTTAAGGCTAGAGAGAGTAGCAGGAGAGGCCGCGGAATAAATCTGGTCACCATAATCGAGTTTCGATAAAACGAGGGCTGAATGTAGGCGAAGCAGAGTTCGACGATCAGCTCCCCAGGAAAGATGAGCAAGGGTTTTAAGAAGGTTTAGCCGGCTGTGACAAGTTGCCTTCAGAGAGGTAATGTGAGGTTTCCAGGTTAACCGACGGTCAAAGAGAAGGCCTAGAAACCTGACTGTATCACGTTCGGGGATACGGGAGCCATAGAGATACAAAGGATGATCGGAGATAACAGAGCGTCTAGTGAAAGTAATTTGGTGAGTTTTGGTACTTGAAAATTTAAACCCATGTGTGGTGGCCCAAGTGGAAACACGGTCGACCGCATGCTGGAGAGAAACTGCAATAAGGTGACAGTCAGCGCCTGCACAAGCAATAGCGAAGTCATCAACATAGAGTGATGACCAAATATTGGGTGGAAGAACAGAGGCCAAATCATTTATAGCAAGGAGAAAAAGTGTTGTGCTTAGAACACATCCCTGAGGGACACCTTCAGCTTGGACGAAGTCCGGGGAAAGAACATTATTGACTCGAACACGGAAATGTCTGTCAGTTAAAAAGTTCTTAAGGAAGGATGGTAGATTGCCTCGGAGGCCTAAGGAATGGGCCTGGGCCAAAATATTATACCTCCAAGTTGTGTCATATGCCTTCTCAAGGTCAAAAAATATGGCAATAACTGAGTGATTATTCGCAAAGGCATTACGAACATACGTATCCAAGCGTAGTAAGGGGTCTATGGTAGAACGACCCTTACGAAAGCCATATTGACTAGCGGAGAGACTGTTGTGAGTCTCTAAATACCACATTAAACGTCGATTTACGAGGCGTTCCATCACTTTGCAAACTGCACTTGTAAGAGCGATGGGGCGATAGTGGGAGGCATCATGTCCTGTAGTACCCGGTTTGCGGAAAGGGAGAACAATGGCAGATTTCCACAGCTGGGGAAGAACTCCTTGTGCCCAAATAAGATTGAAGAGGTGTAAGAGGACTACAAGGGCTGACCGATGTAAATGTTGTAACATACGAATATGAATGTCATCAGGCCCAGCTGCCGATGATCGGCAAGCTGAGAGCGTTGCCTCCAGTTCTTGAAGTGTAAAAGGCACATTATACTGTTCTTCTCCGAGAGAAGAAAAGTCCAAGGGTACTAACTCTCTGGCAAACTTTGAGGAAAGAAACGAGGGGCATAGATGGAGCCCTCGGGAAATACGGACCAGATGTGTGCCAAGTTCAATGGCAACGTCGAGAGGGTTTGCTATATCAACACCAGTGACCCGTAGAACAGGAGCCGGGTCAGGAGAGTATTTACCACTCAATTTCCTCACTTTTTTCCAGACTGCACTCATAGAAGAAGCAGAGGTGATGGTGGAAACATAGTCTCGCCAACAAGTGCGTTTAGCTTCACGGATGACTCGGCGAGCGATCGCACGCTTCTGCTTAAAATCAACAAGTCTCTCAGCGGTTCTATTGTACCGGTACCTGCCCCATGCAGCACGTTTCAAACGTACTGCACGAGCACAAGCAGGAGACCACCAAGGCACGCACTTCTGAGAATGCCTGCCTGAGGTGTGGGGTATAGAATGAGAAGCTGCGGTATAAACTGATGTCGAGAAGATGTGTAGGAGCTCATCAATGGAGGATGAAGAAGGAACCTCACTAAAAGCAGTGAGGTGTGAGTAAAGATCCCAATTTGCCCGATCAAATTGCCAGCGAGGCCTACGGGAAGGTGGTGAATAGGAAGGAGAAGTAAGAATGATCGGAAAATGATCGCTGTCATGTAAGTCTGGTAGAACAGACCAGGTGAAGTCTAGTGCAGTGGAGGAAGAGCAGACTGATAGATCGATGCAAGAGAGAGTATGAGTACGAGGATCAAAATGGGTGGGAGTACCCGTATTTAAAACATGGAGGGGGTGAGAGGCAAGAAAAGCCTCCAACTGAATGCCACGTGAGTCACAATGAGACCCCCCCCAGAGGAAATGGTGGGCATTAAAATCACCAAGTAACAGAAGTGGTGGTGGTAAGGATGAAACAAGAAAGGCAAAGTCTGGGATAGAAAATGCTCGAGAAGGAGAGAGATATAAAGAACATATTGTAAACCACTTATTCAAGTGGATATGGGCTGCAGTGTAATGCAGCGAGGTATGGACAAATAGTTGACAGTACGGAATATCATTGCGTAGAAGAAGGGCACTTTCATTAAAGGTCCCATCTGAGAAAGGATCCGAAGAATACAATAAATTATAGCCTGAGATAGGTTGGAAAACAGCCGAGTGTAATTTTGGTTCTTGTAAGCAAGCACCAACAGGGGAAAACCTGGAAAGCAACATCTGAAGCTCACCCCGATTACCCCTGAGGCCGCGGATATTCCACTGTAAATAGGCCATGATTGGCGATGAAGAAAATATCAGGAATCTGTAGGTAAAGGCACCTACGGACTAGAGGGGTTAGAAAAGTCAACGTGTGGTGGCATTGGAAGATGTTCAAGTAGCGAAGGAACGGAGCGTTGCGAAGAATGGGGTTGTGAAGATGGAGGAGAGGGAAGAGAAGGAACAGGAAGTGAATCAGTGTCCATTGAAGGTTTAGTCTCTGCAATATATTCTGAAATGGCTTCAAGTGTTTCTGAATTCAAAGATGTATGGGAAACCATATTGGAGATAGGAGGAGGAGGGTGAGTAAAGATTGGGACAGTAATGGACTGTACCAAAGTAGAGGGGGAGGGAAAAGTGTAAGGGACTGGAGATGAAGTGTGGGGGGGGGACAGAAGAGGTAGAAACCTGGGAGGTGACAGAAGAGGGAGAAACTTGGGAGGGGACGGGGGTGGAAGGCATAGTACGAGGAGGAGGGTGAATCTCCACACTTGTAATAGAGCCAGAGAGAGGGGAAGAACTAGGTACAGAGACTGGAAAGGTAACGTGTGGAGGTGGAAGAAGGGAAGGAAGGGGCAAAGAAGATTTGAGCAATGTGGATTTTTTGGACTTCTGAGTAGAGGGGCGATTGGTATTAGGTGTCGTACGAGGTCTTGTCGATACTGGGGCTTGTGAGGAAGGACGCGAAGATGTGAGAACAGACTGAGTTGTAGTCGGGACGTCAGAGCCAAGGACAGCAAAAGGATTAGATGCCGTAATGGCTATGGGAGGGGTAACAACAGAGGAGGCTGCAGAAGATGGGACCCCAGAAGTGGGGGGATGTTTGGAAACACGAGAATAAGAAACACGGGGTAGTCTCCCTTGGAGGCGGAGATGAGTAACTGCCATAGCATAAGGGAGACCTTCTGCCTCTTTGAGGCAACGGATTTCACGTTCATTTAAGTAGACCTGGCAACGGCGGGAGTACGAAGGGTGAGCTTCATTACAATTAAGGCAAGATGGAGGTTGACTGCAAGATGTATTAGAATGGTTGTCGGCACCACAGACTGGGCATTCGGCCATAGATCTGCAATATTTCGCTGGGTGACCAAAACGCCAGCAATTTCTACATTGTTGCGGTGTAGGTATCACCTTTCGAACTTGTAACCGATGTCCCGCGACATATACAGAGGACGGGAGTTCTCGGCTGTCAAAAGTTAAACGAGCCACATTGCAAGGGTAACTTCTCCGCCCCCGGGCAGGAAGGACATAAGTGTCTACTTTGAGGATTGGGAGATCCTGGAGTTCCAGCTGTTCAAAAATGTCATTGCCACATGACTGGAAATTCTGTTGGACTATGGTATGGGGCAGAATGACAGTACCACTACAAGAATTGAGAGAAAGATGTTTTTCAATAGTGATAGGAGTAGTATCGATATTCGAAAGGAGAGAAAGATCATGAGCTTGGGTAGCATTCTGGACAGTGACGATGCGCGTACCGCTCTTGAGAGCGTGAAATGAAATATCTCTGCCAACATGACGCAGGAGCGCTTTGGCAATACTATGGTCAGAAAGGTAGGCAGAAGAAGAAGTTGGTCTTAAAGTAAAGAATTTAGTCCATTGTGTGGTCCGAAACTGAGCGTGGAGAGGGAGTGCTTGACGTGTCGGTCGTTTCCGAGTAGAATGGGAAGGTAACGACGGAGCATCATCAGGAGATTGACGTTGGCGTTTAGGAGTAGGACCGGAGTTGGTCCGGCATGAAATGGGTGGGCGATTCGAAAATTGCCGTACCGTAGAGGGAGAAGCCGGAAGCATAGTCAAAGGAGAGCGGAGTTCAGACAAATCGAAGGAGTCAGTCGAAGCCCCGGTACCTGAAGCGGGTGAGGAAACAGCACCAGCAAGAGGTACAGGGGCATCAGGAGTGTCCGAAGAGTGGTCTAAACACAAGGCAGGGTCAGAATGGGGTGCGGTATCAAGAAGGGGCCCGGGGGTAGTGGTTTCATGGACTAGGGCTGCCATGGTTAGGTTACTCCTTTGCTTTTTGTTTTTAAGAAAAAAAAAGAAAGAAGAAAAAATAAAAACAAAAAAAAGAATAAAAAAAGGGGGGAGCGGGGAGGAATAGTTCCCAGGAGGAATGAAAGGGCCGGAAATCACCCTCCGCGCCCAAGAGGACTCGACACCGCTAGTAGCGCAGATGCAGCATGGAACCCGTGCCATACCCTACCCTTCATGCCAGTAAACCAGCAATCCGGGATAGCAACCTCACATCTGCCGAGCTACCTCGGTGGACAAAAGAGAGGGCGGCCGGATATCCGCCACAAAGCATACCTCCTTCAGCCACCACCCCCGGAATCCGAAAGGTGGCTTCCAGAGATACACCCGTCGCCCAAAAGACACCCAAAGCTACTCCGGGATACCGGAGAGGGATCGGGACATCCCTAGGCAATCCAGATTCCACGGCAAACTATGCCACCGCCAAGAAACCTCAACGGAATGGGATCGACCCCGGTGTCCTTTCCCCTACCTAGGAACTAGCGCGCCTGTGGGAGAAATCACGAAGGCTAAAAAGAGGAAGGGCAAAAGGGAGGGGTGAGGAGGAGGAGGAGGAATGGAAAAAGGGGAGGATGGGGAGGATGGGATAGGGGAGGGGAGAATGGGGGGTAATTAGGTTCGGTCTGAGGAAGAAGACCGACAGGGCTAATTCCTCAGACCAAGAGCCTCTTCACCACGCCAAGGAGCCCCCCTTGAAGAGGCGCTGCTGTATAAATAATAGAGGAAGTCAGCTCTAACATCATGTAGTGGAAGTCAGCTCTAACATCATGTAGTGGAAGGAAGGCGGGGTAGGGGTCGGCCTAGGAAAGGTTGGAGGGAGGGGGTAAAGGAGGTTTTGTGTGCGAGGGGCTTGGGCTTCCAGCAGGCATGCGTGAGCGTGTTTGATAGGAGTGAATGGAGACAAGTGGTTTTTAATACTTGACGTGCTGTTGGAGTGTGAGCAAAGTAACATTTATGAAGGGGTTCAGGGAAACCAGCAGGCCGGACTTGAGTCCTGGAGATGGGAAGTACAGTGCCTGCACTCTGAAGGAGGGGTGTTAATGTTGCAGTTTAAAAACTGTAGTGTAAAGCACCCTTCTGGCAAGACAGTGATGGAGTGAATGATGGTGAAAGTTCTTCTTTTTCGGGCCACCCTGCCTTGGTGGGAATCAGCCAGTGTGATAATAAAAAAATAGCTCTAACATACATTTACTTAGGTATGCATACCGGTCAGAGTCCGTCACAAGTCCGAGTCATCAGTCAACGAGTACGTCGCTAAGTGAGGAGAGGCTGTACATAGAAAAGACCACAGTTAAGCCTGCCTGAAGTCAATGCACAATTATTCTAATCATAACCAAGCACTAAACCCGTAAGGGTCATTCAATGCATAATATTAAATGAGCTATAGATTAGACATAATATTTATGATTTAGGGTAATTTTGATATGCAGATTTAATGACCCTCTTGTAGCCGATAGGCTTGAAACTCACTGTACCAGTCAACATAAGTAGTACACAGATGACAAAATAAAACGCGAAGTCATCAGTATACTTTACTCCCAACGTATACCACTGAACACTGACATATACTATCATACACTCCATATGTAATAACTGATATTGATGTCTTTGCAGCAATGGTTCTCTGTGTAACACCAACAGTGACTACCATAGCTAGGAAACTGGTTGCATAACAAGCAACCCGTGGTATTGTTGCTATTATTACATTCATGGGGAAGCTCTCAACCCACAAGGGTCATGCAGCATATGGGAGGGGGACAGGCAACCAGGTTTGATCCAAAAGGTGGGTAACTCCGTCTCTTTGGATTCCGAGCCTCTCCTAAGTAGCATCAAGGCACCTCCAGAAGCAGCGGCTTTGTCCCCCAATAAATGGACAAAATCTATAATGAACAGCCAATCATACCCAATTTTATACTGCATTGTCATCGTATTTTATGTATACAATTTCTTTTAGTGTATCCCATTATCATTATACTGTTGTGTTATACTGTATCCCTTTTCATTGTATCTTTTATTCTGTACCCCTTTTCATTATATATTTTGTACTGTATTTCGTATGTACTTGCTTATACTGTATGAGTATACAGTATAAGCTATACATAAAGGACATTATAAGCAAATATAACGAGAGGGATACAGTATAAGCAAATTAGACGATTGTGAATTCAGTATAAAAATACAATGATATAGGATACAATATAAAAAATATGAAACTAAACGAGGGATGCAGAATAAAGCAAATACAATGATTAGATATATAAAATTAATAGGTACAATGCTTTATACTGTATCCCCAATCATTGTATATTTTATACTGCATTCCTCTTCATTATATTTGATGTATACTGTATACCCATACAATATACAATACAATGATTGGGAAATTCATTATAAACCAAATTACATTTAGGTGGAAGCGCTTAACCCGTAGGTGTCATACTGTGCCTGATGTAATGGGAAGAAATTAGGTTTGATCCAAGGAAGGGGAGAACAAGTCCAATTCCTCAGATCAAAACCACTTCACCGGCATCAAGGAATCTCCCTCAAAAGGGGGGTATATGCAGTGATTGGTGACGCAGTATAATAAAAATACAATGACTAGGGGATACGTAAAATAAATACAATGACTAGGGGATACGTAAAATAAATACAATAACTAGGGGGGACAGTAAAACACGTACAGTTATGGTCGAGTATAAACCAAATATACAAGGATTACCCATTCATTGTATTTGTTCCTATTTTACAATGTATCCCCTATCATGTTTTTATACTACTGTATGTTACAGCACAAAATATTGAGGGATACAGTGTAAAACAATGATAATGAATACAGTGATAGGAGTTAAAGCACCAAAATACAATGGTAATACATTATGAATACCCTATCATAATATTTCTATTACACTATTCCTAATGACTATACTGTATCTACAATCATTGTAAATCTATACTAAACTTCTTACTGTATCATCTATACAATGATAGGGAATAGTGTATAACAAATACATTATTAAATACAATGATTAGGGATACAATATGAAACACAAGGATGGGATACATAAAACAAATACAATGATTGTGGATACAGAAGAAAATACTATGATTTGGGTTACATCATAATACAATGAAAAAATTACAACGATTACCTTAATCATTGTGTGTAATTTATACTGTATCCCTATTCATTGTATTTTGCTCTATCAAACCATACCACGGGTGGGAATAGAACCCGCGGTCAGAGTCATAAAACTTCAGACCGACGCGCTAGCCACTGGGCCAGCTGGCTACAATAAGATTCGTCCAACTAGGTATATTTATGCCTAGTTAGAGGAATCTTATTGTAGCCAGCTGGCCCAGTGGCTAGTGCGTCGGTCTGGAGTTTTATAACTATGACCGCGGGTTCTATTCCCACCCGTGGTATGGTTTGTTTGCAGTCGTGTCATTACGATTTCGCGAGTCATTTTGCTCTAACAATACAGAAAAACGAGAGGATGCAGTATACAATACAAAATACAATGACAGGGAGAAGAAATACAAATACAATGACAGGGACAATGAAAATACAATGACCGGAGTTACAGTATAAAGTATATAAATTTCACAGTACAGAACAATGATTGGAATACATTATAAAATAGAGAATACATTATATAAAAATAATTATACATCGCTGTATATACTGCGTTTCCTGTCATTGTATTTTTGTGCTGTCCCCTGCCGTTGTATTCGAGATTATATATATATATATATATATATATATATATATATATATATATATATATATATATATATATATATATATACACACTGTATATACAGTCATTTTATTGTAGTTTATTGCCAATCTTTGTATGCATTTTATTCAGTATCCTTAATCGTCATTTTAGACATTTTTGTCTGATTTGTTTGTACTGTATTTGGATACAGTATAAATACAACGAGAGGGCTACAGTTTTATTCCAGACAATGATAGAGGATACAATATAAATACAATGATAAGGAATACAGTATAAAACAAATACAATTATTAAGGAATATAGTATTAAATACAATGATAGGTGTGGAAATTTATCCTTTAATTAGTAATGTGTATGTGAAGTGTTAATATAATGTCTTGTAAACATGGAGTATTAATGGTATACCTGGAGTTTACATGGAGATAGTTTCGGGAATCAACGCCCCCGCGGCCCGGTCTGAGACCAGGCCTCATGGTGGATCAGGGTCTGATCAACCACGAGGTCCGGTCTCAGACCGAGCAGCGGGGGCGTTGACCCCTGAAACCCACTCCAGATGGAGGAGGGGGGTTGTGTAGATGGCAGGGGGGGGGTGACAGGTGTGGAAGGCTGACTGCTGGTCGTCTCCGCTCTTATTTTGACCCCAGGGGAGAGGTTATAAAAGGAAAACCGAATGTGAGCGATTACGGCACAGGTGGCCGTCCTGAGAGGCGGATTTAGTTCTCTGAAGGAATTTGGAAATCGGCCGAATCTTCAAGTGAAATTAACGAAGGTGTAATAGAAGCAAAAATTAATGAAGTTGACGCCACATGTACGACTCCCAATATATTAATTCTCACTACAGGTGCCTTAATTTATATTGGTCAGTATGAATTACCTACTAAAAGGGAGGTGTTAGAATATGACACCAAAAATCTTAATTTGGCGAGTAATATTTATATATAATTACCCAACAAATTACTCAGGTCAATTGGTATTACCGAATATATACAGTCCACATATAATTTGTCAGTGTTACTGGCATAATTTTTTTTTTCAAATAATTTTAAGAACTGTGTTGCAATGATAATTGAAAGTTCAGAGGTGAGAGACATGAAATGGGAAGGTGGGCAGGAAGGTCATTATTGTGACCTGGTGACCTTAAAGTCCCACTTGACTGAGCTACATTAATATCAGTAAGTGTAAACTGTTTGATGTACCAAAATTTCTTCATAATTATGGCGGTGAAATGTTAATTCAGGAAATTCTTAAATTTATCCAAATAATTTCTCACAATAGGGGATACAGTATAAAATTAATACAATTAGGGATACACTACAGTATAAAAATACGATTAGGACTATATAAGAATACAATGATAGAGATACAGTATAAAAATATAATAACGTAGGGATACAGAATAAAAAAAGGGGATACAATATAAAACATGATGCAGTAAGGATACAGAATATAAATACAATAAAAAGGTGATAGGAAATACATAAAAAAAGTACAATGAAAATACAAAAATACATTTAATCAGGGGGAAAGGGTAAGCATATTAAGTCAACAAAATACAAAGATTATTTTTTGGTAGTAAGAATTATTGAACAATTCAATTGGAAATACATACAGGCATTGTTTATCACCACAAAATACATCGTCCAGCATCAGCGATATAAAGAACTCTTATTTTTTTGTTTTTCAACAATGAACGCAGTTGCAAGCTGCGGGAAGAGGCTCTGTGATTTTATGTGTGTGTGTGTGTATGTATATATATATATATATATATATATATATATATATATATATATATATATATATATATATATATATATATATAACAAGATAAAGGAGTCTAACTGTCCAGCAGACTGATATTTGTTTGGTCAGGTGAGGTATAATCTCCATAACAAAATTATTTACTGCCTGGAATTAAGTGGACAGGTGCTGTATGACCCCCACGGGTTTATAGCAGTGGCAGTAACAGCGGCAGTAACAATAGTGGCAGCAATAGCAGGCAGTAATAGTGCAATAGCAGTAACAGTAGGCAGTACCAGGCGGCAGTAACAGCAGTGGCAGCACAGCGGCAGCAACAGCAGGTGCAGCAATAGTGGTAGCAATAGCAGTGGCAGTAACAGCAGTGGCAGCAACAGCAGTGGCAGTAATAGCAGCATAGCAGCAATAGTAGCAGTAATAGTGGTACAACAGTAGCGGCAGTAGCAACAGCAGCAACAGAGATGCAGCAGCAACAGTGGCAGCAATAGCAGTGGCAGTAAATAGCAGTGCGCAACAGTGGCGGGCACAGTGCAGCAATAGCAGTGGCAGTATAGTGGCAGTACAGTGGCAGTATAGCAGTGCAGTGCAGAAGTGGCAGTAATAGCGGCAGTACAGTGGCAGCAATAGTGGTAGCAATAGCAGTGGCAGTAATAGTAGTACATGGCAGTACCAGTAGTGGCAATAGTGGTAACAGCAGTGGCAGTATAGTGGCAGTACAGTGGCAGAAGTAACAGTGGCAGCAGTAACAGCGGCAGTAGCAATAGTGGCAGCAGTAATAGTGGCAGCAGCAACAGCGGCAGCAATATGGCTGGCAGCAATAGCGGCAGCAGCAATAGCACAGTGGTGCACAGGCTGGCAGTAACAGTGCTATAGCAATAGGCGTGTTGGCAGTAACAGTGGCAGCACAGTGGCAGTGGTAATATGGCAGCAGCACAGCAGCTTGAGTAACAGTGGAAGCCAGTAACAGTGGCAGCAGTAACAGTGGCAGTACAGTACAGCAGCAATAGGCATGGCAGCAACAGTGGCAGAGCACAGTGGCAGTAGCAATAGTGGCAGCAGTAATATGCAAGGCAGTAACAGTAAGGCAGTAACAGTGGCAGCAGCAAGAAAGTGGCAGCATAACAGTGGCAGCACAGCAGCACAGCAGCAATTGTGCAGTGGCAGTAATAGCGGCAACAGCAGTGGCAGCAACAGTAGCAGCAATATAGTGGCAGCAATAGCACCGCTAGCAGTGGTAATGGTGGAAAACAGTGGCAGCAACAGTAGCAGTAACAGCAGCAGCAACAGCAGTGGCAGTAATAGTATGCGGTAATAGCAGTGGCAGCACAGTGGCAGTAACAGAGCGGTACAGTGGCAGTACAGTGGCGGCAGCAACAGTGGCAGTAGCAATAGCAGCAGCAGTAACAGCGGCAGCAGTAATAGTGGCAGCAGTAATAGCGCAGCAGTACAGTGGCAGTGGTAGCAATAGTGGCAGTAGCAACAGTGGCAGCAGCAATAGTGGCAGCAGCAAACAGTACAAAGCATAACAGTGGCAGTAGCAATAGTGGCAGTAGCAATAGTGGCAGTAGCAATAGTGGCAGCAGCAACAGCGACAGCAGCACACTGCCAGTATAACAATGGCAGCAGTACAGCGCAGTAACAATGGCAGCAGTAATAGTGTACAGCAGTACAGTGGCAGCAGTAACAGAGCAGTAATAGTAGTGGTAGCAGTAATAGTGGTAGCAGTAATAGTAGTGGTAGTAGTAATAGTAGTGGTAGTAGTAATAGTAGTGGTTGTAGTAATAGTAGTGGTAGTAGTAATAGTAGTGGTAGTAGTAATAGTAGTGGTAGTAGTAATAGTAGTAATAGTGGTAGTAGTAATAGTGGTAGTAGTAATAGTGGTAGTAGTAATAGTGGTAGTAGTAATAGTGGTAGTAATAACAGCAGAAGTAATAATATTGGTTACACGAATAAAGGAAGGAAGGAATGAGGAACTACACGGTAGTGGACATTATGTCAGCAGCTGGATATAGTGTAGGGGACCGTAGAGATCAAGACAGGTAAGAGACAGTATGAACAAACAGCGCCTTCGGCTCATAACCACAAGACCCGGACTCGATCCTGGGTCGAGTGGTTACACTAGGTCCGTTTCTCTTCCCCTGTTTTCCCACCTAAGTAGGTACCTGGGGTGTCAGCTGGCTGAGGTGGGGGTGGCATCCCAAAATGATGTTATGGCATAGATAGAAGGATAGGCTTCGAAATAATTTGACTAGACCTCACATATTAGTCTGTAAGTTCAGTAGGCTGTGACCTGCTGAGACTGAGTCGTGTGAGGACATTCGAAGGCTGTGAAACTGAAAAAAAATATGCTTAATGCAAGGGCTAATATGGGCTTTATTACATGGATAGAGATTTAGAATCAATGTATGGCAGTTTGGAAATAGAGATTTAATAAAATAACTGGTTGTCCAGAGATGAAGACCATTGTCAGGACACTTCTGGAGAATATTATCAGCTGAATAAAGGAGACAGTTTAAGGTTTAATGGAGAAATAGTTTGAAGTCTGATAAGGAGAACGTGAATGGGATCTTATCAGGAAAGTGGCTAATTACCAGCAAGACGACATGGAAGAGAGAATCTGAGCACAGTGTGGGGAAGTAAGACAGTAACAGCAGGAAAATTTACCAACAACACAGCAAACAAAAAACACCAATCGACCCCCCAAAAAATCGTCGAGAACAGATAACACGAATGAAGGAGCACTGCAGTAGACTTATTGGTTCTTATTGCCCAAGTCTAGTATATAAAGAGATGTCATATAACAACACATAAGCAGAGACGTGACATTTGATATTTCAACAGAAAAGTTGTCTAAAATTATATGAATTAGCAGGAAATGTCCTAATAGCGACGTTGATTTTTCGAATCTATTACTTAGCGTTTGTAGAAAAACTGACATTTAGGCGAAATTAACGCAAATTAACCAAATATAAAGAATTGTAACATTCACTAACACCAGTAAATTCGAAAATACGAAGGCTAGACACTTTTGATCAAGAAAGCAGGGAACCCACAGAGACTGAACAACCATGACAGTGAAACCCCGACGTTTACAGTATTATCACTCGCTTTACTGAGGGCTTTAAATCACAGCAGAATACCAACATTTGCTCAGAATGAGTCGATACCAACTAGCAGAGTTTATCTAAGAGCAAAAAACAACAAGGAAGACACTGATCAACAACAGAAATGCACGAATTAACAGCAGTAACAGCTTAGGGGGGAAAAGAGGGGGAACGGGAATGGGAAAGTAAAACGGGAATTTGTATATAAACCATTTGCAGTACATCGGAAGTCGCAATCCCTCCAATAAAACAATTCACAACTAAATTTTTGAGGTGAAAACTGGACGATTCTATCAGTTGTAGTAGTAGCGGTAGAAGCGTCAGAAAAGTCGTCGAGTTTTCATTACGAATTTATGGATTAGTTGTTAATTGTTTGTTTTTAGTAAGGACACGTTCCTAATAATGGAAAGTGGTAGTAATGATAAGCTTTATTGGTCATTTTTATTTAAACTGGTAAAATCTGAATTCTCTAGGCTGCTCTCTGTAGCCTACATTCAGTTGGGCATTTTGATTTCTGTCTTCAATCTCCAATCTAAATATTAGACATAAGCCTATACCACGTGCGTGCCTCTCATATATATTTTTCAAGGTTTTAATGACCCGTAACCATTTAATAACTATCATGATATGAGCCACGGTTAATAAAATTACAGGAATGACATATTAGACAAAATTAGGCATGCTGGAGAAAGCGTCACAAGTTAAAAACAAAAATCTAACACGCTGCTCAGTGGCTGAAAGTGTTATACTACGGCTTAACATGTTAATTTTTTTTAACCTAGTTTAAGAGTATGAACTAAAACCTGATCTGTTTAATGCAAATACTTCTCTAGTGTTAATATTACGAGGTAAAGAGGAGATTCTTTCATGCCATTTATACCTATTGAAAAATCCACGTGAAGACGAGAACATTCTCAGTCCCAAACTTCTGCTGTCAAGGGAGTCAAATCTGGGCTTTGTTATTGTCAATAAGCCATTTTATCCAGGAAATTACATACTGGAATCTACACAGAAATTATTAATATGGATACTATACTGGAGCCCAGCGAGTAGGCTGCTCGTGGGAGGGTTATAAATGTACAATTTGGATCACCTGAAATTTCACTCCTCAGAGGAAAACTGTTCACAAAAGATATGAAAATTTTTAATGTTAGATAAATGTTTTTTTTACACTACCTATATGTTGATAAGTTTACGTCAGATTGCAAGAGTTAGATTTGGTGCAAAAATAAAATTGCCACGATAAAAAAATTACATATCTCCAGTTGACAGTTGACTTTGACAGCCGAGGATCAAATCTCCAGGTAATCTTACATCTTAACTACAGTGACGGAATATATAATGTATCAGGATGAGCAGTTAGCAGAGGGTTAAGGTTGAAGGGCCTCAGCAGTGTGTGGTGAGAGTAGAGGGCGCCAGAACAGCGATCACCACCAGCAGGAGATTGTGGTGGTGCTGTAGACACACACGGGCACTTGAACCTGAAATGCAATATAATTCGTGTATTAGCTGTATTTTGCTATGTTGAAGGCATTAAGACTTCTCGAGTGCACCGACGGTCAATAAGACTGCAATGTACTTTTGAGAGAAGTGCGCACGCACGCACGCACACACACACACACACACACACACACACACACACACACACACACACACACACACACACACACACACACACACACACACACAGTTTAGGTTCATCGGGAAACAGGATGTTTCCTGACGAGGGTCTTAGTATATACACACTGGTGTGTATATACACTGATGTTAGTATACTCGTACAATGTGCAGCCCCTCAATGACCCATGTACACTCATTACGCTTTAAAACTTACAATATTATTGTTTACAAACATAGCCTACTGTAGTTAGCCTCAACATAGCCTACTGTAGTTAGTCACATTCATATTAAACAGAAGCAACAAGAGGAATGAAAAGCATACGAAAAATCAAAGTCAAGAATCACTTTCAATATTGGCCACCTACTGAAAGGAGGTTCATACACAAATGACAAAGAAATACACGAAATCTTTAAAGAACGGAATCAATGCTCAGTGACCCTACCGATGCCAGAAGAGTTTAGGACCTAGGTAATTATAAACTACCTACTCTATGCATCTAATACCAACACAAATCTTTCATACGTCAGACGAGAAAGTACCACTGATGAAGGAGCCTGGATTTAGGTGAAATCCCAAAGGTCTTAAAAACTGCAGACTAGTCTTCACAGAAGTTACAGCAGTATATTTTAAGTGAAAAATTTGTTCTCGGTATTAACGGCGTAGAGGATCGAGCTTTTTATTTAGGTCTTTTCTTCCAACAGTTTGTTAGTTAACACGGAACGATACCTCTGAGGTTAGGTGTGGTAACAAGCGTTTTAACACCATAAAGGCAAACGTTAACGGTGGGAGGTCCTTTACAGGTTTGCAAGAACTGTTCTAGCAGCTACCTGGCTATAGACAGGTCAACCAAGTAGTTAACCCAGATTTATAATAAACCTACTAATCCACCTTCAGTAAGAAGGCAAATGTCTGTACTCAAGCCTGGATCCAAGTTTCCTCCAAGGCCGCTCATTATACTATAATGGATACCTAACACTGGGATATATTACCCGGCAAAGTCCTAGGACTCCTTTACTCGTTAATCTTTCTGCGTGGAATACTGTCATTACCCGTGGAGACTCCAGTTGACCCTCGTCTCTGGAGGAGGCAACAGAGTAATGACAAATTCCCATAAAATGAGGGCACAAGGTATGCCAAAAAATGTAGGACGATAGACATTCAGTTTTCTAACACTAATGATGATCTTTTGTTGTTGGTGAGAGGGGGTTGCCCTGAAAAATCTTTCAGCTGAATTTGAAGACAGTGACCCGTGCTGACTACCTAATTAAGATAGGTAGCCCTTTTCTAATTGTGACTAATATGACCCAGTACAAGAGTGCAGGATTTATTTATTTATTTATTTATTTATTATAAATTTGTGCACACATACAGAGGTACAAAAAAATACAGATAAGAGCAGTATGCCAAAGCCACTTATACTATGCATAGCATTACGGGCTGGCTTAAAATTAACTTAAGATTAATTAAGCAATGATGAAGTCAGTGATAAAACATTAATGTAAACAGATTACTATAAAGCACAAGTGAGTATTACAAAGACAGGTCATATGAAGGATTCTGTTAGGTAGTGTATTTAAAAAAATAATAAAGTTAGATTGGGTTTTAGGTTTAACATTTATGTGATATAATTGTGAGAAACATTTAAGATATACAATTTATAAGGTTCAGTTATTCAGTATTTATTTGGTTTTGGGTGAGTAAGTGATCTTTGAGTAGAGACTTGAATTTATAAACAGGAAGTGTTTCTTTTATATTTACAGGTAATGAATTCCAGATTTTAGGGCCTTTTATGTGCATTGAGTTTTTGCATAGTGTGAGATGAACACGAGGAACATCAAAGAGTGATCTGTGCCTTGTGTTATGGTCATGTGTTCTGTTGAGGTTGGCAAGGAGATGTTTGAGGGGAGGGTTAATATCAGAGTTAAGTGTTCTATGTATGTAATAGGTGCAGTAATAAGTATGGATGTTTTGTATGGTGAGTAGGTTTAGTGTATTGAATATTGGTGGAGTGTGCTGCCTGTAGTGAGAATTTGTTATCATTCTAACTGCAGCCTTTTGTTGGGTAATTAGTGGTCTGAGATGGTTAACTGTTGTTGAGCCCCATGCACAAATTCCATAGGTGAGATAGGGGTAAATAAGAGAGTGATATAGGGCCAGGAGGGCTGACTGTGGAACATAGTACCGTATCTTCGATAGTATGCCTACAGTCTTGGAAATTTTCTTAGAAATTTGTTGTATATGTGTATGAAATTTGAGTCTATTATCAAGGTGGATTCCTAAGAATTTTCCCTCTGTTAGCTTTAAGATTAAGATAAGATAAGATTTCGTTCGGATTTTTAACCCCGGAGGGTTAGCCACCCAGGATAACCCAAGAAAGTCAGTGCGTCATCGAGGACTGTCTAACTTATTTCCATTGGGGTCCTTAGTCTTGTCCCCCAGGATGCGACCCACACCAGTCGACTAACACCCAGGTACCTATTTGCTGCTAGGTGAACAGGACAACAGGTGTAAGGAAACGTGTCGAAATGTTTCCACCCGCCGGGAATCGAACCCGGGCCCTCCGTGTGTGAAGCGGGAGCTTTAGCCACCAGGCCACCGGGCCACCGTGATAGGTGATCCGTTTATCATTATGTTAAGAGGGACATCTGTAGCTCTGTTACCAAACTGAATGAAGTAGGTTTTGTCAATGTTTAGTGTAAGTTTGTTAGTCCTCATCCAGGTAGATATTTTCTGTAATTCGGTATTTACAGTATTGGCTAGTGTGACTGGGCTCGGGTGAGAGAAGACGTATGTAGTGTCATCTGCAAATAGTGTGGGTTTGAGTAATTGCGAAGCATTTGGAAGGTCATTTATGTATAGGAGAAAGAGAAGAGGGCCAAGGACACTTCCCTGTGGGACACCAACTGTAATTGGTTGCGCAGAAGAGTTTGCCCCATTTGCGTACACATATTGGCTTCTGTTGCTGAGGTATGACTTGAGGTAATTGAGGGAGTGCCCTCTTATACCATAGTGTGACAATTTTACGTGGAGCAAGTCATGGTCAACTGTATCAAAAGCTTTACGTAAGTCAATGAAGATCCCCAGTGGGACTTCTTTTTTCTCTATTGCAGTGTATATATGTTCTAGCATGTGTATAATAGCATCATTAGTATTTTTATTAGGCCTGAATCCAAATTGGCAGGGGTTGAGTATGTTCTGGGAGATAAGGTAGGAGTAGATTCGTTTATGAATTAGTTTTTCAAAGATTTTTGAGAGAGGGTGTAAGTTGGATATTGGCCTATAGTTATTCAACTCTGTTTGGTCTCCTCCTTTGTGGATCGGGGTGACCCTTGCTATTTTGAGTACTGTAGGGAAGGTGGAGGATTCAATGGATTTGTTAAAGAGTGTTGCAATGATTGGAGATAGCACTTGTGACACTTTTTTATATATAAAGGGTGGTAAGGTACTTAAATCTCCTGCCTTGTTTTTTAGTGCATTGATAATAAGGGAGACTTCGTATGGGTTAGTCGGAGCTAGGAACAGTGTGTTCGGGTAGTTGCCGGTGAGGTAGTTATTTGGTGGGGTATCTGAGCTTGGGATTTTATGGGCAAGGTTTTGTCCTATAGTGGAGAAGAAATCATTGAGTCTGTTTGCTGTTTCTGTTGGTGGGAGTTGGGGTTCATCTGATTTTGCTAATTTTATTTCGCTATTTCGTGATATCTTTTTTGTTCCCAGAATTTCAGATAGTGTTTTCCAGGTCTTTTTTATATCACCTCGTAAGTTGGATAATCTGTTCTCATAATACAATTTTTTTTGCCCTTCTTATCAGGCTGGTTAGGATTGACGAGTAACGTTTTGTTTGGTCTCTGGTTATGTGACCCATTCTGTACTGTTTTTCATATAGGTGTTTTGTATTTATGGATTTGAGAATGCTGGGTGTTAGCCAGGGACTGTTCAGTCTCTTTGCTGTCATCTGTTTAGTTTTTTTAGGGCAGTGCTTGTTATAGAGGTATTGGGTCTTTTTTAGAAAATTATTAATACATTCGTCAATATCTGTATAGATTTCTAGCTCAGTGTGCCAATCAATGTTTGCTAATGCTGTTGCGAAGTTATTAATGGCTGCCTCATTGTGAAGTCTGAAGGTGACTTTAGTAGTGTCTTGGGGTAGTTTACCAAGAGTTGTTATGAGGAAAGTAGGGTAGTGGTCTGTGGTATTATCTGTAATTATGCCTGATTTTAAAGGGGATATGGTGTTGGTCCAGATGTGGTCAAGTAGGGAAACACTAGTCTCTGTAACTCTTGTAGGTTTTGTTACTGTTGGTAGTAACATACAGTTACTCATTGTGTTTGTGAATTCAGTAACGTGTGGGTCCTGGTCTTGCAGGAGATTTATATTGAAGTCACCTGAGAGTAGTAAGTGATCTTTGTTCATGCGTGCATCAGTTATCATACTTCCTAGATTTTGACTAAATTGGCTAATGTTTGACTGTGGAACTCTGTAGATGTTTATCAATGTGAGAGGTTTTTGTAGGTATTTGGATTTGAATTTAGCTATTATATATTCCCCATGTTCATCCCTTGTGCAAGTATTAGTGATACATTCTAGTTGGTCTGAGTAGTATATGGCTGTGCCACCCCCTTGTTGGTCTGGCCTACAGTTGTGTATGGCTGTGTAACCAGGAATGGCATAGACATCTGCACTATCAGGCTTTAGCCAGGTTTCAGTTAGTGTAATGATGGACATATTGGCATGTAAGGAATTTAGTAATGCTATGAGGTCATCGTAATGCTTGCTTAATGATCTGATATTGTAGTTAAAGATAGTTATGTTGTTGTTGGCACTGAGAAGTGCCTTTGATTGTTCTGCAGTGTAGTAATTACAGTAACTGTTTGATTCATTTAAGTCATTAAATAAGAGGTTGGTATCAGGATCAATGCTTGTAATCATAAGATTTGTAGTGAATCTATAGTTAGAATTAAGTATAAAACAAAGTAAATAGTCTTAAGCTAAAAAATAGCACCTGAATTATTTAACAAATGTAAAATAATGAGCTAAGGGACTAATACAAATAAAGTGATGATCATATAATAGTGCTTGGGAATATGATAGTAGGTAGTACTATAAAGGTAATTTTTTAAAGTTATAATTATAGTTTAAAATTATAATAAAAAGGGACTAATATAGGTTGTGAATAAATGAGCTTTGGAATATAATGGCAAGATTGTGAGCTTATTCTACTTTAGCACCTGAGAATAGCACCTTGATTATTTTAACAGTTGTGGATATATAAACTAGGATAGTTATATAAAGCTAAAATAAAGGAGAAAATATAAAAGGGACTAAAATTAAGTAATGGTAAGCAAAGTTAAATGGACAGATGGTAGGAATTATAATATAAACTTATAATATAAAAATACAATTTGAAATGGTACTTGCAATTGCACTAGAGTCTGGTATGGGTTGTTGACAAGATCAAGGTTATAACTATAGATTTAAATTGACAAAATAAAATTCACAATTAAAGTACAAAAGAATAATAGTAAAAAATCACAATGGTAATGTCTTGGTTATAATATGATAGTAAGATGGTAGACAGGTACCCAGGTACACAGGTACAAATGATAATACAAGGTTGGGGTTGAATATAAAAACTTGAAAATTTGGCAACAAAATGTTATGGGAAGTATAAAATAATGTTTAATGTACAAAAGTAAAATTGACTGGTAGTAAATATGGTGTTTAATAAAATTTTAGTAAGTAATAATGATTACAAAAAAGTGAAATAGTAATGTTTATTTCATTCAATATTGCACTGGTAGTTATACTTGAGGTTATATGGCAGTACAAGGTAATTAAGAGTAATCTAGGATAGTAAATGTGGTATTAAAACAGGTAAAGGTAATTAGTCAAGTAATGGTTATTAAATGTCAAAAATGTTAAGAGTAAATTGAAATTTTAGTAAAAATGATATTTATTAATTTTAGTAAGTAATATCAATTGTAGTATTTAAAAAAAATATGAGGTAGTAATATGGACAGAGAAAGTATCAATTCAGCTAATGTTCAAGCGAACAATAGTAAATAAGAAAATCACACTAAGCTTCTGGCTCGAATCTCGTCCAGTTTAACATGAATTTATATATATATATATATATATATATATATATATATATATATATATATATATATATATATATATATATATATATATATAAAACTTAAGACAAAGAACAGACGTGTGGTGGTGGAAGGCTGGGTTGGTCTAGCCAGCAGGATCAGAGGTTTGCGTGACCACTGATCGGATTACTAAACCCCGCGGAGCCCAAACACACACACACACACACACACACACACACACACACACACACACACACACACACACACACACACACACGCACACACAGTATGGTTGGAGTGCGTCTGCGTGCACTGCAAGACAATATAGACATCTATTGTGGCAATAACTATATAACCTTTTCTAACTCTTATTTTTTCAATTAATTACAAATACGCTCAGAACATTTCTGCTGTTGATAAATATTAATTATCTTAAATAACATTTATTTCATATTATATGAACGTACAGAGTATACTACAGACTCTGGCCATACAATAAAGCGGAAAAATAATGTAAAGAACCTGGGAGTAGTAATGTCTGAGGATCTCACTTTCAAGGATCACAACAGTGCCACGATCGCACGTGCAAAGAAAATGATAGGATGGATAATGAGAACGTTCAAAACGAGAGATGCCAAGCCAATGATGATCCTTTTCAAATCACTTTTTCTCTCTAGGCTGGAATACTGCTGTACATTAACATCTCCGTTCAAAGCAGGTGAAATCGCAGATCTAGAGAGTGTACAGAGATCCTTTACTGCACGTATAAGTTCTGTCAAACACCTTAACTACTGGGAACGCTTGGAAGCACTTGACTTGTACTCGTTGGAACGCAGGAGGGAGAGATATATCATAATCTACACTTGGAAAATCCTGGAAGGAATGGTCCCAAATCTGCACACAGAAATCACTCCCTACGAAAGTAAAAGACTGGGCAGGCGTTGCAAAATGCTCCCAATTAAAAGTAGGGGCGCCATTGGTACACTAAGGGAAAACACCATAAGTGTCCGGGGCCCAAAACTGTTCAACAGCCTCCCATCAAGCATTAGGGGAATTGCCAATAAACCCCTGGCTGCCTTCAAGAGAGCTGGACAGATACCTAAAGTCAGTGCCGGATCAGCCGGGCTGTGGCTCGTACGTTGGACTGCGTGCGGCCAGCAGTAACAGCCTAGTTGATTAGGCCCTGATCCACCGGGAGGCCTGGTCATGGACCGGGCCGCGGGGGCGTTGATCCCCGGAATAACCTGCAGGTAACCTGCAGGTACATTACGTTGTACGTTAAGTATTTGGAGCTACTCTTCCTTACATTGAATCGAACTTGATTTCTTTCCATTAACCAGGCGCTACGAGTTTAGCGCTTCTCCATGCATACTTGGTTAAAAAAAATCCTAATTTATATAAATAAATTTGCACAGTTGTTTCTGATGTTTATTACGCATTATTTCTCGTATATACCACTGGCCCATATTACTGGTATATACGAATATATTGCCTTGAATTTTTATAGTAACAGTGAAATTTTTTGACAAAATTCTTAAGTATCTTTGTTGGGTATAACTGAAGCCTTTGCTTCTTGGGTTGACATCCTTCATTTCCTCACCGTTGTGTTGAAGGCTTCTGGAGACTTAAAAGGGTGGAAGTAGTCTTCATAGACTTGCTCAACCTGCTCTCAATACCGCTATAATATTTATTTCTACAAGTACAAGGTATACAAACTTTGCTGACATCAATGGCATACTACTACATGGAAAGCCCCTTGTTATGCAGAGCATTTCGGGAAAATTAGGTCCCTAGGATGCGACCTACACTAGTTAGACTAACACCCAGGTGCCTATTTTATTGAAAGGTGAACATGGACAGCAGGTGTCTTAAGGAAATGCATCCTAAAGTTTCCACCCGTACCGGGGATCGACTCCCAGACCTCAGTGTGTGATCTGAGTGTGTTAGCAATCGCTGATGAAGATGGCTTATTTTCTCTGATACTGATTTGAATAATTAACTATTTCATGCTTTCTGTACGTCTCTTTTGTATGTTCTGTTATTCCTACCTTTTAGATGAGTAACTTCTCAGCCTCAATGTGTTGCGTCCACAACCCGTTCACATTTTCTTTGTTCTGTTTCGTTTTGTTTTCAGAACTATTATCCTATTCTGGTCGTTTGGTTAATGGGGCTTAAAGCCTGTCGACTACTCAGAGGGTCATTCCATTCAGGCTACAGAGTTTAATCTAACAAAACATTTTTCAACTTTCTTTGTCCTGCCTGCTGTTAATTGGGTGAATGACTTGTAGATACAGTACACTGGAAGAAACATCTCTCGGTGCATATACACTGCCCCTGCCAACACTTACCACTACTGAAAATGCGATCCCAGAATGACAGGGGCCGCGTGGATCTTAGTGTGAGGTGAGCACTCTCCTTGTAGCTGTGTAGCGCCTGCTGCTGCCAGCCGTCACCGCCGCTACCTGCGCTACCAATGATGCCTACTCCTTGAGTAGCCATACACGTCACAGAGAGATTCCTGCTGGACGCTAGGAGTTGACGGCTGACGAAGAAGTCTAGCCGAGAGTGCGACCTCGCCAGATTTCGCTGAAACACTGGTGGAGAGGGTGTTACCCACGACGGGTCAACCTGCAAGGAGAAAGATCTCTTATTTCATTGGTGGTAGTGTTTTCTTCGTCAGCAAAGAGAACAAATGTCTCACTGACACGGGTGTTCGACAGATGATTACCAGTTAACCCGTTCAACATCAGATGGTTAGGAATAAATGGTTTAGAAATCCGACAAATTGATAAATGAGATACTTGTGCAAAATTTGGGTATATTTATTCCGGAAACGTTTCGCCAACCAGTGGCTTCTTCAGTCCAATGCACAGAAAGGTGGAAGATTAGGAGTTTGAGGTAATCAGTCCATCAGGCTTGAGTCGATGTGTTCAGTCCATCAATCTTGATAAAAGTGTAGCACATTTTCAGAGATAGGGCTTATATAGTGATGACAGATGAGGTGTAGCAGTGGTAGGCGGAGTCATCAGTGGACACCACCACTAGTGGAAGTAGGTCGTGTCTATAGGTTAGACAAGTTGTGAAGAAATCCCTGCATCAAGATTCCAAGTCAAGATGTTGCTGCGTTTGACAGGATGTGAATAAATGGTTTAAAAAGGCCACTAGTTAGCGAAACTTTTCCGGAATAAATATACCCAAATATGGTTAGGATGGTCAGTTGGTTTTAAAGCCTCTCAACTACACAAGGATAAATAAGGCTACACGTAACTTATTCACCACCAGTCAAGAAATATATAAGACTACTTTAATCCCTAAAACAGGTGTTAAACTCACTATATGTATAGACATACACCTTACAACATATACATATATCCTTGCATCCGTAGACAGACTAAAAAAAAAAGTTTCGCTCAGCGAGAGTTTTATCATGTCAGGAGGAAGGAAAAAAATCAGGCAACGTCTTAAATGTATTCCTTCGGGGATACCTGAAAAAAAATCTCAAACCGAACTTGAGGAATATCAGCATATACCCAGTTTCAGAAGTTAATCTATTCCTATGAGGAGAGTAGATATTATCTATCAAGTTCGATAACTTAATAAAGCTCTCGCTGGTTTAAAAGTCTGAGGATCACTATCTCGTAGCGTTCTAAGATATTTTTAGATAAATGGTTCAGAGAACGGACAAGTTGATTGATCAGGCCATCTAATTAGTATTTGTAAGCGTGTCAGATAGGAGTGGAGGCAAGTGGCTTTTATGACCTCGTGCTGTTGGAGTGCGAGCAAGGTAACATGAAGCGATTCAGGGAAATCGGTTAACCGGACTATAAGTCCTGGAGGTGGAAAGTACAGTGGCTTCGCTCCGAAGGAACGTTGGGGATGTTGAAGGAGCATCAGAGTCGTAATGTTGGCGAACCTCTAGAGCAAAACGGTGATGGAGTGATTACGAGAGTTGTTTCTTCTTTTTCGAGTTTCCCCACCGTGATGGGAGACGGCCGGTGAGAATTATATTACATTATGAAGGTCCTTGATATTGTAAGACATCACGAAAGCACTTGGAATTTCACTATTTTTCACAGTAGTTTTGTACATTGTGATATCACTCGTTTACTGTGACCTCATTGCGCATAATATAATATAAATATATATATTATATATAAATATATATATATATATATATTTATTATATATATATATTTATTATATATAATATATATAATATATATATATATATATATATATATATATATATATATATATATATATATATATATATATATATATATTAATATATGGATAGATATTAACTCTTCAAAAATTAATACAAGTAAATAAATACTCAAGCAACGGACTAAGGACTTACATGTCTTTCATTAATGTACCAAGTGAGTACAGGCGGTGGGCTGGCAGGTGGTGAAGAACAGTTGAGTACGACTCTCTGCCCAGCAGTGATGTTATCACTCTCAGTGCCTGCTGCTGGTGTGATAACTGGGGGACCCTCGGGAGCGTCTGAAGAACCAATCATCACATTAATAACACACTGCCACTTCGAACATTATGCGAGACAAAACCTGCTGATGGTCCCCCTCCTATGGAGAAAATACGTATTTAAAGCCAAGTGAATTAATAGACAGGTTCGGCAATTTTATTGTTTGTTTGGATTGCTACTTACTGTTAGAACAAAATTATTAATTAGTATCCGAAAATTTGCAAAGTATTTATCAACTGATTTTCTGGGAAATTATGAGACAAAATGTACAAGGAAATACGAACAATCAAACACACTACTCAACATTATGACGGTTATAGACTAAAAATGGTTATAACTAAAACTATAATTTTTAAGAGTGGACTGGTAAGCTAGCGGAAGGCCTCTGTCACATGACCAAAACTTCCAGCTCCGGGTCATCATATGACTAAGACCAGCGTCAGGAAACGCTTGTTTCCCGACCAACCTTACCTAACTTAACCAGACGGCACAGTCCAAAATCTAAAAAGGAATTAGCACGACCACCACCAACACATGGCCCTTTAAGGTCACACACTTCAAAATGCGCAGTTGCAAGCTACCCAACACATCTTGGCTAACCTCATTGATGCTGGATGCCCAGATGTACTAATACTAACCAGCATGTGTGTGCAGGACGCATAATCACTTATTTTGACTACACTGCTCACCAATTCCCTGCTAAACCTCTTAATGGCGTAGCCATTATCGTGGATAGCAGCATTTCCTTCACTAACTGCATGACAATTTGACCAGTCAGGCTGTTGGTGATTCCACAAGATGGTTGTGGTTGGTTAATAGGGTTCAAAGCCTGTCTACAAGAGGGTCATTAAGGCTGCATGTCACCCGTGTACCACCAGTCAATTATTATTATAATCAAGGGGGAAGCGCTAAACCCGGAGGATTATACAGCGTCTGGGGGGGGGGGGATGTGGAAGGCATTCAGACTTAACTCGGGGAACTGGAGCACAGATCCAATTCCCTAAATCAAGAGCCCCTCACCAACATCAAGGAACCTTCCTTGAGGGGACCACAAGTCAAGAACAATTTAATCCCTCATGTGGGCGAATATGGATTAAAATAATCGCTTTCCATGTGTACATGCACCGTTCCTCTCAGTGCACACATCAAGGTTAGATTAGGTAAGCTGTATAAGACATTTTCAGTGCCATAACTTGTGAATGTTTTTTTGACTGGCTTCAAATCTTCAACGCTCATATTTAGCTGCATTAGATTTTTTTTTGCCTCTAAACTATCTTGCGGGCACTGAGGTAGGAGAGGGGGCTGGGTGTGTGGGACGGGAATTACTTTCTCAGATCACTGAGGTAGGAGAGGGGGCTGGGTGTGTGGGACGGGAATTACTTTCTCAGATCACTGAGGTAGGAGGGGGCTGGGTGTGTGGGATGGGAATTACTTTCTCAGATCACTGAGGTAGGAGAGGGGGCTGGGTGTGTGGGATGGGAATTACTTTTTCAGATCACTGAGGTAGGAGCGGGGGCTGTGTGAGTGGGACGGGAATTACTTTGTCAGATCACTGAGGTAGGAGAGGGGGCTGGGTGTGTGGGACGGGAATTACTTTCTCAGATCACTGAGATAGGAGAGGGGGCTGGGTGTGTGGGACGGGAATTACTTTCTCAGATCACTGAGATAGGAGAGGGGGCTGGGTGTGTGGAACGGGAATTACTTTCTCAGATCACTGAGACAGGAGAGGGGGCTGGGTGAGTGGGACGGGAATTACTTTCTCAGATCACTGAGGTAGGAGGGGGGCTGGGTGTGTGGGACGGGAATTACTTTCTCAGATCACTGAGGTAGGAGGGGGGGGGGGGTGTGTGGGACGGCAATTACTTTCTCAGATCACGGAGGCAGGAGAGGGGGCTGGGTGTGTGACAGGAATTAATTTCTCAGATCACTGAGGTAGGAGAGGAGAGGGGGCTGGGTGTGTGGGACGGGAATTACTTTCTCAGATCACTGAGGTAGGAGAGGGGGCTGGGTGTTGGACGGGAATTACTTTCTCAGATCACTGAGGTAGGAGAGGAGAGGGGGCTGGGTGTGTGGGACGGGAATTGCTTTCTCAGATCACTGAGGTAGGAGAGGGGGCTGGGTGTGTGGGACGGGAATTACTTTCTCAGATCACTGAGGTAGGAGAGGGGGCTGGGTGTGTGGGACGGGAATTACTTTCTCAGATCACTGAGGTAGGAGAGGGGGCTGGGTGTGTGGGACGGGAATTACTTTCTCAGATCACTGAGGTAGGAGAGGGGGCTGGGTGTGTGGGACGGGAATTACTTTCTCAGATCACTGAGGCAGGAGAGGGGGCTGGGTGTGGGACGGGAATTACTTTCTCAGATCACTGAGGTAGGAGAGGGGGCTGGGTGTGTGGGACGGGAATTACTTTCTCAGATCACTGAGGTAGGAGGGGGCTGGGTGTGTGGGACGGGAGTTACTTTCACAGATCACTGAGGTAGGAGGGGGGCTGGGTGTGTGGGACGGGAATTACTTTCTCAGATCACTGAGGTAGGAGGGGGGCTGGGTGTGGGACGGGAATTACTTTCTCAGATCACTGAGGCAGGAGAGGGGGCTGGGTGTGTGGGACGGGAATTACTTTCTCAGATCACTGAGGTAGGAGAGGAGAGGGGGCTGGGTGTGTGGGACGGGAATTGCTTTCTCAGATCACTGAGGTAGGAGAGGGGACTGGGTGTGTTGGACGGGAATTACTTTCTCAGATCACTGAGGTAGGAGAGGGGGCTGGGTGTGGGACGGGAATTACTTTCTGAGATCACTGAGGCAGGAGAGGGGGCTGGGTGTGGGACGGGAATTACTTTCTCAGATCACTGAGGTAGGAGAGGGGGGCTGGGTGTGTGGGACGGGAATTACTTTCTCAGATCACTGAGGTAGGAGAGGGGGCTGGGTGTGTGGGACGGGAATTACTTTCTCAGATCACTGAGGTAGGAGGGGGCTGGGTGTGTGGGACGGGAATTACTTTCTCAGATCACTGAGGTAGGAGGGGGGCTGGGTGTGTGGGACGGGAATTACTTTCTCAGATCACTGAGGTAGGAGAGGGGGCTGGGTGTGGGACGGGAATTACTTTCTCAGATCACTGAGGTAGGAGAGGAGAGGGGGCTGGGTGTGTGGGACGGGAATTACTTTCTCAGATCACTGAGGTAGGAGAGGGGGCTGGGTGTGGGACGGGAATTACTTTCTCAGATCACTGAGGTAGGAGCGGCGAGGGGGCGGGGTGTGTGGGACGGGAATTGCTTTCTCAGATCACTGAGGTAGGAGAGGGGGCTGGGTGTGGGACGGGAATTACTTTCTCAGATCACTGAGGTAGGAGAGGAGAGGGGGCTGGGTGTGTGGGACGGGAATTACTTTCTGAGATCACTGAGGCAGGAGAGGGGGCTGGGTGTGGGACGGGAATTACTTTCTCAGATCACTGAGGTAGGAGAGGGGGGCTGGGTGTGTGGGACGGGAATTACTTTCTCAGATCACTGAGGTAGGAGAGGGGGCTGGGTGTGTGGGACGGGAATTACTTTCTCAGATCACTGAGGTAGGAGAGGGGGCTTGGTGTGTGGGACGGGAATTACTTTCTCAGATCACTGAGGTAGGAGAGGGGGCTGGGTGTGTGGGACGGGAATTACTTTGTCAGATCACTGAGGTAGGAGAGGGGGCTGGGTGTGTGGGACGGGAATTACTTTGTCAGATCACTGAGGTAGGAGAGGGGGCTGGGTGTGTGGGACGGGAATTACTTTCTCAGATCACTCAGGTAGAAGGGATTGCTGGGTGTGTGGGAAGGGAATACCTTTCTCGGATAGCGCAGCGACTGAAAGACGTCTAGTTGCGTCGATTACGTCAGGTTAAAATTTTTCAAGTTTATTATGACA
Source organism: Cherax quadricarinatus (assembly GCF_038502225.1). Taxonomy (NCBI): domain Eukaryota; kingdom Metazoa; phylum Arthropoda; class Malacostraca; order Decapoda; family Parastacidae; genus Cherax; species Cherax quadricarinatus. The sequence continues at coordinate 7,561,709 of NC_091349.1, forward strand.
GAATAAAGTTATACACAAGGAGGAAACGTTCTCAATAAAATCTTACTCGGTATGTTTTGATTTCTTCACACTGGTATAAATATCGAGAAAATCTCCCTAATGAAATTAAAGCGGTGTATTATAATTTCAGTGATTTTTCAAGAAAACTAAAACAAATAAAGATTAGCTTGAACTTAAATGTCACACTAACAGACCAACCATAAATGAAATTTAAACAAAAAAAGGCTTTTCTAAATGTAACTTTTTTCAAAATAAGAAATACTTTATTGTATAAAAAATAAATATACTTTTACATAGTTTTACTGTAAACGGTATTCTGTACAGATCTAAATATTTAAATATTACTTTTTTTTTTGTTTTAAATATCAACAAAAGGTTTGCATAAGAAGCAGCAGAGAAGATTTGTATACATAAGCACGTTTTTCTGTGAAAATCAAAATAGATGTGGGTAAATGGGCTGGTCTCCAGGACCCGCGATGTAAATCATGTGTCACTTAGTAAAATTTGGGTCAACGGCCAACACGGGAACATACTTCAGAGGATCTTAGCAGTGGGACCCACGGAAGCCTAGCAGACTGCTACGTTTTGTTTTTCTTCCTTCCCTCTATCACTTCTGTGGTTTTAGATTTTTCTTTTGCACAGATTTTATAGGCTAAGAATTGTTAACATAAGACATAAGTAGGAACACTGCAGAAGGCCTACTGGCCCATACGAGGCAGGTCCTTATCAAAACGATCTCTACCTAAAGCCACCCAAGAAATAACTCCCGTACCCAATGACACCAATCAAACCCAGCCCCTACCTTAGCTCATTTCAAAGCCCCAGCCCTATTGAAGGTATACTATCACCCCCCCAGGATGCAACCCACACCTAGGTACCTACTTGCTGCTAAGTAAACAGGGACAACAGGAAACATACCCAATGTTTCCACCCATACCGGAGATTGAACTACGGACACTCAGTGTGCGAGCTGAGTGCTCTACCAACCGAGCTACTGGACACTGTTCCCCAATGAAAAGTAATATAAAGGAATTGTATTATTTTAATACGGAATTTACAGGTTATGATATATTTATCCACACCCAGGATGGCACCCAAACAGTCTACTAACACTCAGATACCTGTCGACTGTTTGATTTTTTTTTTCTTTATTCGCCGGTATTCTTCCGGCCCGGGTGTTTTCCAAGTACTGGTGACCCGGCCTTGGCTCCCTGTGAGGAGGGAAAATCGGTTTAAAGTGACTTGCTTAAACATCTCGACCCCGTCTGGGAATCAAACCCAGGTCCCTTGGGTTAGGAGCCGAACACCCATCGAGCCACACCTGAAGGATATTTTCGGAGAGGTCAACACTTGTGGCCCGGTCCAAGATTAGGTCTTCTGGTGGATTACAGCATGATCAACTACACTGTTACAGCTGGCCATAAGCAGTCCACGACACGAACCACAAACCGGTTGGGTAGGCAGTAACTTGTTATTTTTCCCCTTGAAGACAGCTAGGGATCTGCTGGTAATCTCCCTTATGTATGATAGGAGGCAGTTGAAAAGTCTTGGGCCACTTAGATTTGTGTTATCTCAGTGTACACATCGCATCCCTGCTTTCATTGGGTGTATTTTACAAAGACTGCCGAGTCAAATGCTTTCGTAGGGGGTGAGTTGTGTGTGCAGATTTGGGATCAATCCTTTGTACATTTGTCTAATTTACAGTTTCTCCCGCCTTAAAAAGGCTGCTAATGTACAGCAATTTTCCAACCTAGAAAGAACAAGTGACAAAGATGACCATCATTGGATTGGCATCTCTTCAAGATTATAATAATGATACTGTTGTGATCCTTAAAAGTGAGATCTTCTGACATCACTCCTAAGTTTTTCGATCTATTGTGTGGGTAGTTAATTTTGTACTCTGTTCTAGTTTATATTTCCTCGATTTTCCATGAAGGAGTAACTGAAATTTGTCCTCATAAGATATCACACTTCCTGTGGCCCACTGGAAGGCTTGGTTTATATCCGCTTGGAGATTTGCAGTGTCCCCCATGGATGACACTAGTGCAAATTCTAGTATCGTCTGCAAAGGATGATGCAGTGTTGTTGTTGATGTCCCTGTCTCTGACAGATATGGGGATTAAGAAAAAGATATGGGCGAGTACTGTGCATTAGGGAATAGAGCTCGTCATTGTGGCAACCTCTGACTTTACCCTTATTCCATTTTTTAGGAAGTTTAATACCCAACTGACCACTGTTCCAGTTCTTCCTTTGGCACGCCCGTCCGAACCTTCTTAGCCTCTTCCTAGCTCTACCTCAGCTCAGCCCCACTTCAGCTGTCAGGATAAGTTATCTTTGATTGCTAGTGCACTCAGCTCACACAATGAGGTCCGTGGTTCGATCTCCGGTACAGGTGTTCCCTCTTCATGTTCAACTAGCAGTAAAATAGGTATCTGGGTGTTAGACGACTGGTGTGGGTCGCATCCTGGGGACAATACTGACATAATTTGCCCGAAATGCTGTGCACGACAAAGGAGCTTTCTATGTAGTAGTATTGTCACTGAAACCAGGTAGCTACTGTTGTAGTGGCTAGAGCTCTCACTTCACACGGTGAGGGTTTGGGTTCGATTCTCAGCCAGGGTAAAAACATTGGGCGTGTTTCTTTACACCTGTTATCTATGTTCATTGTTGTTGTTCTCGATTTGCCGGTAAGCTCCCGGCCCGGGTCTTTTCCAGATGGTGACCCGGCCTCGGCTCCCTGTCTTGGGAGTGTCTTGAGACCGATGTCTCCCATGGGAGGAGGTACAAGTACCTCCACAGCTTCGGAACCAACTGTCCCCAGGTCTAGCCCCATTCCCCGCCCTCATGGGGCTCGTAGGGAGATGCTAGGCCTCTAGTCTGCCGTCTGCCCCGCCCCAGGGGGGCTCGTGGGAGCGGCAGTCTTGTGAGCTACAGGTGGTAGCAAGCTCTGGCTCTGGCACCATCCCCACTTTATGAGGGCTCGTGGTAGTGGTGTCTTCATCTATGTTCACCTATCAGTAAAATGGGTATCTGGGTGTTAGTCGACTGGTGTGGGTCGCATCCTGGGACAAAACTGACCTAATTTGCCCGAAATGTTTAGCTCGAGAAGGGGTTTTATGTATAGTTGTATGTCATTGATGTCGGCTAGACCTGTATACCTTGTACATGTACTTGTAGTAGATAAAGATATTGTTAACTGAAAGCAGGATACATGTTCTGTGAATAATAATAATAATAAATAAAATAAATAATTTCTGGGGTAACTAGCTTCTGCTCGGCGCTCCCGTTTTTCTTGACCCTCTTACCACATAACACTTACATATGACTGTCATATTAGCTTGCTGAGAGACTGTCTCGAAGCTGCGCTCAGCTACCAGCTCACACTTGTAGACGCCAGCAGTATCGAGCCCCACATGGTCCAGCACCACCACTTCCTGACCATCCTTACCCTGTGGAAATTGAAGACAGGCTCCATGAACTCTGTTTACCACCAGTTAATACTTTAATCCTTAAAAAAGAGAAAGGGGGCATGAAAATAAACTATCAACGTATATAGTAATACAATACTTCGTATGATAGGTTAAGAGAATCACCTGCCAAGTAGCTTCTATTTAACTTCATTTAAAAAATATCTGGAGCTGGTTTCAAGGTTAGTTTTGGTGCAAAATTAAAAATTAGCAAATGTAAAATGTAATTAACACTAGTTATTTATTTCTTTGGACAGTGAGAATGAGAGGTAAAATTTTCTGGTGACTAAGCAGACTATAACCAGGAGCTTTCTGTAAAGTGTTCCGGAACAAATTGTAAATAATACTATGTATAAATAATGTTTATCAGTTATCTCTCTCTCTCTCTCACACACACACACACACACACACACACACACACACACACACACACATTCTCTTTCGCTTCCCTTCTTCAATTTAGTCCATCTCCCTCTCTCACCCAATTCAGGGAAGAAGTGACGGTCAGGTTCACTGTGACACCAGTAGCCGGGAATTCCTTCCTTTTGGGGGGAATGTACTGGTAGAACTCTTCATCTCCCCGCCACCACTTAAGGGAGTATAACTTGTCTCCCTCTTCCTTATAGTGGCACTCGAGAGTGACGGGTCGTCCAGCAAGTACCACTGGTGGCACTACCACTTTCTCCACCTGGATGCTAATCGCTGTAGTGAAAAGAAAAACAAATTTAGGAATAGATATGGTAGGTACAACTTTTGTAAGGAAACAGGACAAGTGTTTCCTGATACGAGTTTTATTCATACGATGACCCACAGCTAGAGATTTTGATCATCTGACCGAGGTTATGATTATAACCATTAGGATGTAATTAAAGCGAAGTAGGAATAGACATGGCTAGCAAATGGTTTTAACATAATGGTAGTTATTCATTTTATTAGTTATTCATTTTTTTTACTGGATACCTCATACTTCTCCAGCCAGCCATACTGAGAGTTGTTCATCTCAGGATACTTACATCGATATGTCTCAGTATATACAACTTCTCTCAGAGTATCATACTCTGAGAGAAGCTGTGGCTGGTGTCACCCACGCTACCCTACTCTGAGAAAACTTCCTCTCATTTCTCCTGTTGTTACTCTTGCAACATTGCATAGCTCCTGATGAGGCTCTGAGAAGTGTGAAAGTACCTGAACTGAAGATTTTCCCCTCACCCCCCGTGGCTTGTCTTGCACTGTTAAGATCTCCTGTCTGACATTGTTAACAATTTCAGAATATACTACACAGTAGGGGAAAACATTAGCAAAGTTATTTTTAGAGATTATTTTGCTCTTGAGTATTTTGCAATGAATTCATATCCGAAGTATTATAGCTGTAAGGAAAATGTTGTAAAAGGTGGATTTAATTTTTTTGAAAGAAAAATATTTTATGAGAAATGTTTAAATAACGATTTTGGTGAAGGTTAGATTTTTTTTATACAGTTGGGCGTGTTGAAAATGATTTTGAGTGGCGATATAAAAATATTTGATAAGAGACATGTTTAAATAGCGATTTTGTTAGCGAGAGATTTTTTTTTATATCTGAGTCGAAGTGCATTTGTTTCGGTTGGCGACTGAAAAGTACATGGCAAAGAGGATTGTTAAAATCATTTTTTTGAGGGGGTTAGGGGGGAAGATTATAGAGAAATATTAGATAAGGAAGCGTTGAAACATTTTGATGGACGATATATAAAAAAAATGTTTGATAAGGAGACGTGTTGAAATGTTTTAGGGTAGGTGTATTTGACAGGGCAGATCAAAGCAGTGTTATACTGGTGCTTGTCGCTAGTGTCAGCCACCCTGCCGTTTCCATTTGCCGCTTTGATTGCGTTCTGATACATCAGTGTTCTGGAGGGTATTTCAAAGCCCGCTGTTACGGCCCACTGAATTATTTTAACGGAGCATTTGATATATAAATTTGCGCTCGACACCGCGAAATTATGCTATTTCCTCTCAAAGCTTAGAGCCTACTTCCGTAGGCTTCTAGGGACTAGTACTCACCGAGCTCAACTGTATTTGCAAGAGGTCAAGACTCAGCTCCTGGTTCCGAATCTCGGCTCACACATTGGCCCGTGGTTCAGTCCCCGGTACGGGTGCAAACATTAGGACGTGTTTTTCTTAAGACACCTGCTGCCCATGTTCACCCAGCAGTAAAACAGGTACCTGGGTGTTAGTCGACTGGTGTGGGTCGCATCCCGGCGACATAACTGACCTAATTTCCCGAAATTAGGTCATAAGAAGGGTCTTTCTATACAGTACAACACTGATGTCAAGGGTCTTTCTATACAGTATAACACTGATGTCAAGGGTCTTTCTATACAGTATAACACTGATGTCAGCTATGGTTTGTATTTGTAGAAGATTATTATAGTCTGTCTGTAATAAAGTTGGTAGAATTACCGACAATATGTAAAGTAAAAGGACACAAGTGCAACTAATGTGACATTTATTGTGGCAACGTTTCGCTCTCCAGGAGCTTTATCAATGGCTTGATAAAGCTCCTGGAGAGCGAAACGTTGCCACAATGTCACTTGTGTCCTTTTACTTTACATTATAGTCTGTCACTGATGTCAGCTAGGCCTGTATACATTGTACTTTCAGAAATAAATACTAAAAATGAGTGGCATCTACTGGTGTCTAGTCTCTTGAAGCTGTAAGGAGTATGCTACCACGTTCTCATTTAAGATAAGATAAGATAAGATTTCGTTCGGATTTTTAACCCCGGAGGGTTAGCCACCCAGGATAACCCAAGAAAGTCAGTGCGTCATCGAGGACTGTCTAACTTATTTCCATTGGGGTCCTTAATCTTGTCCCCCAGGATGCGACCCACACCAGTCGACTAACACCCAGTTACCTATTTGCTGCTAGGTGAACAGGACAATAGGTGTAAGGAAACGTGTCGGAATTTCCACCCGCCGGGAATCGAACCCGGGCCCTCCGTGTGTGAAGCGGGAGCTTTAGCCACCAGACCAGCGTATCTTTGTTCTGTAAATACTGTATGCATTTATTTTATTTAATAACTTAGGAGCGCTTTGAAGGTACTAAGGAATTTATTGTAAGTGTTGAAAGTTGGAATATCTTCATTTATCAAAGAGTCGCTAAGACCTCACCAGACCTGGTAATCAAGATCACAGACCTTAAGACCAAACAGGTGGTTTAGATCACACTATATTTAGTTATTACGACCATACTAGTGGCTACTGTCACACTAGATCTCATTATTAAGACCACCCTGGTGGTTAAGATCACGCTAGACCTCGTTATTAACACCACCCTGGTGGTAAAGACCACACTGTCATACCGGGTATTCCTTGGTATCACACCATGTAATAAATTATTTCTCAGATATTTCCAATCGCCTAATGGTTTATCATCCGCTACTAGCCCAATGGTAAATATTACTGAAATAGTCACCTGCCACTTATAAACTATTCATTCCACAGCTCTTATTACTTAAAAACATAGTCAATAAGGATTAAAAATCAAATTAGAAGAAAACGGAATATTTTTAAGGTGAAGAATTTGCTAATATAACTTACATAAATGTTACAAATATTTTAGATATAGCTAATTCCATCGTTTAAATACAGCTTTCATGATATTGATAAACTGATAAACCAGTGAAAGTCCTTGGCCAGATAACCAAAAGCCTCAGTTATGGGTCCTGCGTCAGTAAACACTAATAACCCTCGTGTAGTGGATAGGCTTTAAACCGAGTTAACAAATTAATGAACACCATCAGAATTCCATTTTTCTGGTAACATTTAATGGAAGAAGGTTGTTTACAAGTAACACCTGGGCATGGTACGTACTTGCATTTAATTCTAGTATCTATATGGATGCTTTAGTTATTCTCTATAAAATGTAGTTTTTGTTAATATTTTTGGGTATCTGGAACGGATTAATTGGATTTACATTATTTCTTAATGGGAAATGTTAATAAAAAATACATTTTAGAGAGAATAACTATAGTTTTACATAGAAACTAGGGCATACGAAAACCGAGGTTCCACTGTACTTCAGTGTACCATCAAGTTTCACCAAGCCACTACTAGAAGTGAAGACCACTTTGGTTTTAACCTCTCAACTGTGTCCTGGGCTCTCCTTCCGTCTCATAAAAATCCTCCAGAAAACGAGTCCTGCACTCTTTTGTTTTTCCCAGTTACTCTTGTCCATTCCCAGAATTTCCTCAAAATATCACAACTCTTAATTCGTCATTAAGAAGAATCGTGTCCTCCAAGATCGAGGCTTGGAACAACGGTGTTTTGATTAATTACACCCAGCAAGGCCTGGGTTTCTCGGGCCTTTATTATATAATTGGTATACAAAACCTAACATGTTGCACTTGATAGGCCTGAGGCATTGAGATCACTCACTGATATCCGGCTGACGCAGCTGACACGCACACTACTTGTGGACACTCAGGTTCACTTACAAGGGTCGCATGACCTTGGAAATGATCTTGATGCATCATTAACCTGCTTTCTGGTAAACCAGAACTAGCATCACCCACAGAAAGCAAATTAATGACCATTAATAGCCATTTATTTCCTTAAAATGTACCTTCCCAGATTCATAAGAACATAAGAACATAAGAAAGGAGGAACACTGCAGGAGGCCTGCTGGCCCATACTAGGCAGGTCCTTTACAATTCATCCCACTAACAAAACATTTACCCAACCCGATTTTCAATGCTACCCAAGAAATAAGCTCTGATGTGAAAGTCCCACTCAAATCCAACCCTTCCCACTCATGTACTTATCCAACCTAGATTTGAAACTACCCAAAGTCCTAGCCTCAATAACCCAACTAGGTAGACTGTTCCACTCATCAACTACCCTATTTCCAAACCAATACTTTCCTATGTCCTTTCTAAATCTAAACTTATCTAATTTAAATCCATTACTGCGGGTTCTCTCTTGGAGAGACATCCTCAAGACCTTATTAATATCCCCTTTATTAATACCTATCTTCCACTTATACACTTCGATCAGGTCTCCCCTCATTCTTCGTCTAACAAGTGAATGTAACTTAAGAGTCTTCAATCTTTCTTCATAAGGAAGATTTCTGATGCTATGTATTAATTTAGTCATCCTACGCTGAATGTTTTCTAACGAATTTATGTCCATTTTGTAATACGGAGACCAGAACTGCGCTGCATAATCAAGGTGAGGCCTTACTAATGATGTATAAAGCTGCAGTATGACCTCTGGACTTCTGTTGCTTACACTTCTTGATATAAATCCCAGTAATCTATTTGCCTTATTACGTACGCTTAGGCATTGCTGTCTTGGTTTAAGGTTGCTGCTCACCATAACCCCCAAGTCCTTTTCGCAATCTGTATGGCTAAGTTCTACATCATTTAATTTATAAGTACTAGGGTTATGGGCACTCCCAAGCTTCAGAACCTTGCACTTATCTACATTGAACTGCATCTGCCACTTTTCTGACCAAGAATAGAGTTTGTTTAAATCCTCCTGAAGTTCCCTAACATCTACGTTTGAATCAATTATCCTACCTATCTTTGTGTCATCGGCGAATTTGCTCATATCACTAGTAATTCCCTCATCAAGATCATTGATATATATTATAAACAACAACGGGCCCAAGACTGATCCCTGTGGAACGCCACTTGTTACAGATCCCCACTCGGATTTAACCCCATTTATGGACACTCTCTGCTTCCTGTCAGTGAGCCATGACTCGATCCACGAGAGCACTTTTCCCCCAATGCCATGGGCTGCCACTTTCTTTAACAGTCTATGGTGCGGAACTCTATCAAAAGCCTTACTAAAATCTAAGTAAATAATATCAAATTCTTTATTGTGGTCAACAGCCTCAAAAGCTTTACTGAAGAAAGTTAATAAATTAGTTAGACAAGACCGGCCTCTTGTGAATCCATGCTGAGTATCATTAATCAAGCTATGCTTATCGAGATGGCTTCTTATAATCTCAGCTATAATTGACTCTAGTAATTTGCCTACAATTGAGGTCAGGCTTATTGGGCGGTAATTTGACGGTAACGACTTGTCCCCTGTTTTAAAAATAGGAGTTACATTAGCCATCTTCCACATATCAGACACTACACCTGTTTGAAGAGATAAATTAAAAATATTAGTTAATGGTTCACAGAGTTCCATTTTGCATTCCTTAAGAACCCTTGAAAAAACCTCATCAGGACCCGGCGACTTATTTTGCTTCAGTCTGTCTATCTGCCTCACAACCATCTCACTAGTGACTGTGATGTTACATAATTTATCTTCTTCTAGCCCACTGTAAAAATTAATTACTGGAATATTGTTAGTGTCTTCCTGTGTAAAAACTGAGAGAAAATAATTATTTAAAATCAAGCACATTTCATTCTCATTGTCAGTAAGGTGCCCATAGTTATTTTTAAGGGGACCTATCTTATCTCTAACTTTTGTTCTATAGACCTGGAAAAAACTTTTTGGGTTAGTTTTAGAATCCCTAGCAACTTTAATTTCATAGTCCCTTTTAGCTTTTCTTATCCCCTTTTTAATGTCCCTCTTAATGTCAATATACTGATTCATAAGATGACCCTCACCTCTTTTGATACGCCTATAAATTCCTTTCTTATGCCCTAGTAGATATTTGAGCCTATTATTCATCCATTTTGGGTCATTTCTATTTGATCTAATTTCTTTATATGGGATAAACGCTCTTTGAGCAGCATGTATAGTGTTCAGAAAACTGTCATATTGATAGCTCTCTTCGTTACCCCAGTCAACAGATGATAAGTGTTCTTTAAGCCCATCGTAATCTGCTAAGCGAAAATCTGGGACTGTTACTGAGTTATCGCTACTATCGTACTTCCATTCAATGCTAAATGTAATTGATTTGTGGTCGCTAGCACCCAGTTCCTCTGAAATTTCTAAATTATTAACAAGGGATTCATTGTTTGCCATAACTAAGTCAAGCAGGTTATTTCCCCTTGTAGGTTCTGTCACAAACTGCTTCAAAAAACAATCCTGAAATACTTCTAAGAAGTCGTACGATTCTAAATTCCCAGTCAAGAAATTCCAATCAACATGACTAAAGTTAAAGTCTCCTAGAATTACTACATTATCGTGCCTTGTGGCCTTAACAATTTCCTCCCATAGTAGTTTCCCTTGGTCCCTATCTAAGTTAGGGGGACGGTATATCACTCCTAAAATCAGTTTTTCATGCCCCTCTGAAAATTCTATCCAAACAGACTCTGTATGTGTTACTTCAGACTTAATACCCGTTTTTATGCAACAGTTCAAGCGATCTCGGACGTACAATGCCACCCCACCCCCCCTCCCAATACTTCTATCTTCTTGGAACAATTTAAAACCCTGAATATGACATTCCGCAGGCATGTCCCGACTTTTTGAATTAAACCACGTCTCAGTTAAGGCAAATACATCAATGTTACCTACACTAGCAACTAATCTCAACTCGTCCATCTTATTCCTAGCACTACGGCAATTAGCATAATAAACATTGAAAGACTCTCCTTTCTCTTTACCCTTCCTGCTCATTTCTATTTTTCTACTAAACCTATTACCGTCTTTATCACCCAAGGTCCCTGGCTTTTCAATATCTATCTCGTTCTTATTATTACTAGTTCCCCTAGAACTCGTAATATTACTACACTGGGACTTCACTGTTTTCCTGCCAAAACCCATACCACTAACTATTCCTAGTTTAAAGTCCTAACTGCTCCCTCCACTGCAGTTGCCAGTGCTCCCACCCCACACCTAGATAAGTGAACCCCATCCCTAGCATACATGTCATTTCTGCCATAGAAGAGGTCCCAGTTGTCAATGAATGTTACCGCATTTTCCTTACAGTATTTGTCCAGCCAGCAATTGACACCAATTGCCCTGGACAACCATTCACTTCCAACTCCCCTCCTTGGCAAAATACCACATATGAGAGGGTTCCCACCCTTACTTCTAATTATTTCTATTGCTGACCTATACCTGCTAATCAGGTCCTCACTCCTACGTCTGCCAACATCGTTGCCTCCAGCACTGAGACAGATAATAGGATTGCTCCCATTACCTCTCATGATGTCATCCAGACGGCTAACAATATCCTCCATCCCAGCCCCAGGAAAGCAAACTCTCTGTCTCCTACTCCTGTCCTTCAAGCAGAACGCCCTATCCATATACCTAACTTGGCTATCCCCAACAACAACAATATTCTTACCTTCCTTAATGTCTTTCGTCGTGTCGTTCCCAGTAGTCAACTCACATTCGTCGGGTAGCACTGAGAATGTATTGGATGTTTCCACAACAGTTTCCACGGCAGTCTCTTTCTTCTTCATCGTTTCTACCTTTCCATTCGTCTTCTTGATCGTCAACTTCTTTCCCTGCTGTCCAGCCACTGACCAGTTTCCCTTCTTGACCTGAGGACTCAAAACAGGAGGACTACTACGAATCTTCTTGTTCTCCTCGGTCAATCGCCGAATTTCCAAATTCGCCAACCTCAATTCTTCCTTAAGCGAGTTCCACAGGTACCTCGAGGCCAATTAAAAACTGAGCCATACTTCAATTTGCACTCTCCATCCCCCCACGCCTTTTATCATCATCTCCGGGATCAATCCCCGGTCGATTTCAGCTCTGAAAATACTCCCAGAACACTCGAAGTGCCTCGGAGTCCCTCTCACGGGGTCTGTATTTTGTGAAATCTGTCGTGAAATCATTAAAGACTCAACAATGTTCACATTTTTTTTCCTATTCATATAGAACCTGTGGAAAATTGCATTTATCTGAATGTATCATTATGTACATAACAGTAAATGAACAAAGATAATTATTATTTATCAGTTAGACAAGTAGGAATTTGGGACACCTAGGTCGCAAAAAATGTCCCCCTTCGATACCTACCACTGTCATATCCACAAGTTGCTCTGGACCTATTAATTACAAATGAAATATACATCACCAGGAATGCTGGTAAATATATAAATTTGTGGACTGTATATTAAATTAAAAAATGATTATATATACACAAATTTACATAACAGAAGGAGAATATCTTAAAATAACTCACCAATTTGACTGGAGATTAAGGTGTATCATACTCAGAAAACCTCACTGTATCTATGAAAATAACACTGGCCAGGTTACAACATAAGACTTATCTGAGGTTCCTGGAGCTGTCTTGTCCAGTCGCCTGATATCTCAAGTTATGCAGGAATGCACATCCAACAATTTCGCCTCCTATTTGAGAGGTGTCAACCCAAATTTAACCTCTAAAGCACGAAAAATTCTTCCGATTTCACTAACTTTCTGTTGACCAGTTCAAACAGCAATGGCGAGTGTCTTCTGCGCAGGCGCAGGTTCCCATTTTCCATGACATAATTTTTATTAAATACAGTATGGCCATCTATTTACATATAACTACTGTATTTCTGGAAAATATATACAGTATTTTCCACAGAACCTTCACCTTCTGAAGTTAACCACTATCAATCTTACCCAAATAATAACCCCTACACATTATGTAATTATATTTTTTTTAATACAAGGTTTCAGTCAGATGACCAAAAGCTCCAGCTGTGGGTCATCATACGACTCAGACCAGCGTCAGGAAACACTTGTCCTGTTTCCTGATAAATCTTATCTAACCTAACTTTACTTAAATACTTTTCATCACTACAAAAATTATTTAAAACCTTCAATATTACCACACATGCAAAGAGGCGGGGACAGGAGCTAAGACTCAACCCTAGCAACCACATATAGCACACACACACACACACACACACACACACACCCTTAGCCATTTCAATAATAATTATCTCTAGACTGAATATAATTTCAGAGTTCAGTTTTTTATAAGTGATAACGCGTATGTATGCTAATCCTATTCTCTCAAATTTCTTTTTTAAATTCTTTGGTAAGTATATCAATATATCATCCATCTCTGCACGTAAATGCATCGGGAAACTTGCCTTAACTCCCATTGTCTTTTTTTTTTTTTTTTGTTTTTGTTTTTGTTTCCCAGGGGTCCAAAATAGTCATATTTACAAGTTGCTGGCAACTCCTGTTCCCTCAGCCTCAACCAACCCATCTCAGTCCACAGCCTCACAAAAACTGACATGTTGTTGCTTCTTTCGTTAAAATT
>NC_091349.1:7577827-7582827 GCF_038502225.1 Cherax quadricarinatus
TTAATGTTACTGCTACTGTTGTTAATGTTACTGTTGCTGCTGTTAATGTTACTTTTGCTGCTGTTAATGTTACTGTTGCTGCTGTTAATGTTACTGTTGCTGCTGTTAATGTTACTGCTACTGTTAATGTTACTGCTACTGTTGTTATTGTTGCTGCTGTTAATGTTACTGTTGCTGCTGCTGTTAATGTTACTGCTGCTGTTAATGTTACTGCTGCTGCTGTTAATGTTACTGCTGCTGCTGTTAATGTTACTGCTGTTAATGTTACTGTTGCTGCTGTTAATGTTACTGCTGTTAATGTTACTGTTGCTGCTGTTAATGTTACTGCTGCTGTTAATGTTACTGCTGCTGTTAATGTTACTGTTGCTGCTGTTAATGTTACTGCTGTTAATGTTACTGCTACTGTTAATGTTACTGTTGCTGCTGTTAATGTTACTGTTGCTGCTGTTAATGTTACTGTTGCTGCTGTTAATGTTACTGTTAATGTTACTGCTACTGTTAATGTCATTGTTGCTGCTGTTAATGTTATTGTTGCTGCTGTTAATGTTACTGTTGCTGCTGTTAATGTTACTGTTGCTGCTAATGTTACTGCTGTTAATGTTATTGCTACTGTTAATGTTGCTGCTGTTAACGTTACTGTTGCTGCTGTTAATGTTACTGTTGCTGCTGTTAATGTTACTGTTGCTGCTGTTAATGTTACTGTTGCTGCTGTTAATGTTACTGTTGCTGTTAATGTTACTGTTGCTGTTAATGTTACTGTTGCTGCTGTTAATGTTACTGTTGAAGATTGAGACACTTATGCAACATATGGGAATCTTTATTCAGGAAACGTTTCGCCACACAGTGGCTTCATCAGTCCAATATAAAGTAGAAAGGCATAAGGAGAGGAGGAGTTTGAGGTAATCAGTCCCTCAGCCTGGAGTCGATGTGTTCAGTCCATCAATCTTTATATTGGACTGATGAAGCCACTGTGTGGCGAAACGTTTCCTGAATAAAGATTCCCATACGTTGCATAAGTGTCTCAATCTTCAACTTGTCGGTTTTTCAAACCATTCATCACAATGTTACTTTTTTGTTTCTGTTAATGTTACTGTTTCTTCTGTTAATGTTACTGTTGCTGTTGTTAATGTTACTTTTGCTTCTGTTAATGTTACTTTTGCTTCTGTTAATGTTACTTTTGCTACTGTTAATGTTACTTTTGCTTCTGTTAATGTTACTTTTGCTTCTGTTAATGTTACTGTTAATGTTACTGTTGCTTCTGTTAATGTTACTGTTGCTTCTGTTAATGTTACTGTTGCTTCTGTTAATGTTACTGTTGCTTCTGTTAATGTTACTGTTGCTTCTGTTAATGTTACTGTTGCTTCTGTTAATGTTACTGTTGCTTCTGTTACTGTTACTGTTGCTGTTGCTGTTGTTGTTGTTGTTGTTGTTGTTGTTGCTGCTGCTGTTAATACTGTTACTATCCTGATTAACAGATTTGTGCTGCTCCTGACGACTCCCAAGACTTATCATCAGTTGAGAGACTCCCAAGACTTATAAAAGATAAGTTGCATTATCCCAAACTCACTACAGAGAACAACAAGAAGAGAGGAAGAAAAGTGTTAAGTAACCTGGAAACATCCAAGTGCAAAACAACGAAGAAAAATTACAAAAACAATGCAGATTAAAAAATAAAACTGGCTGGAAATTTATTCAGGAAAATTCGCTTCTCCATCCGTTAATCGCGGACGTAACATAACGTACACTTTTGGAGAGGAAACTGTAGAGAACGTTTCGGTCCGCCTTGCACAAAGACGATGTTTCGATGCCTCCCGAATTATCAAGTCTGAGATTTATACCAAAAAATAAAACTTGCGCCTTTCTGGCAGCAGCGAGAAGATTATCTTGTTTAGTGTGGGTACGTACTAGTATTTTTGAGTGCCAGTGGGTACTTGTAAGCATATAGATGACTTAGTCCGTGTGGGTGCTTACGAGTGTCTCGGTGCTTTTGAGGGCTTGTGTGTTCATGTATGTACTTGTAAGTGTATAAGGATGCTTGTTAATATTTTTGAGTTACTGCGAGTGGGTATATAAGCTTGTGAATGCTTGTTGGTTCATGCGAGTGCTTGTCTTGGGTGATCGTGAGTGCTTGTGAGTGCATGTGGGTGCTTGCGAGTGCTTTTGGGTGATTATGAGTATGGGTGAGCGGTAGTGAGACGCTTGTAAAGGAGAATTGTTGTGAAAAAAGTTGGGGCATGGAATTGACTCAGATCCGAGGCTTCAAGTGGAAGGCTGAAGTGGTGAGGCATTGGAGGGAGACGAGTGGTTAAAGGTGTGTTTGTGGTATGACGGGGTATACACGCAGACCAGTGTCGCCACTGTGGTATGAGGGGGTATACACGCAGGCCAGTGTTGCCACTGTGGTATGACGGGGTATACACGCAGGCCAGTGCCGCCACTGTGGTATGGCGGGGTATACACGCAGGCCAGTGTCGCCACTGTGGTATGAGGGGGTATACACGCAGGCCAGTGTTGCCACTGTGGTATGACGGGGTATACACGCAGGCCAGTGCCGCCACTGTGGTATGGCGGGGTATACACGCAGGCCAGTGTCGCCACTGTGGTATGAGGGGGTATACACGCAGGCCAGTGTTGCCACTGTGGTATGACGGGGTATACACGCAGGCCAGTGCCGCCACTGTGGTATGACGGGGGTATACACGCAGGCCAGTGCCGCCACTGTGGCATGACGGGGTATACACGCAGGCCAGTGCCGCCACTGTGGTATGACGGGGTATACACGCAGGCCAGTGCCGCCACTGTGGTATGACGGGGGTATACACGCAGACCAGTGTCGCCACTGTGGTATGAGGGGGTATACACGCAGGCCAGTGCCGCCACTGTGGTATGACGGGGTATACACGCAGGCCAGTGCCGCCACTGTGGTATGACGGGGGTATACACGCAGGCCAGTGCCGCCACTGTGGCATGACGGGGTATACACGCAGGCCAGTGCCGCCACTGTGGTATGACGGGGTATACACGCAGGCCAGTGCCGCCACTGTGGTATGACGGGGTATACACGCAGACCAGTGTCGCCACTGTGGTATGAGGGGGTATACACGCAGGCCAGTGCCGCCACTGTGGTATGACGGGGTATACACGCAGGCCAGTGCCGCCACTGTGGTATGACGGGGTATACACGCAGACCAGTGTCGCCACTGTGGTATGAGGGGGCATACACGCAGGCCAGTGCCGCCACTGTGGTATGACGGGGTATACACGCAGGCCAGTGCCGCCACTGTGGTATGACGGGGTATACACGCAGGCCAGTGCCGCCACTGTGGTATGACGGGGGTATACACGCAGACCAGTGCCGCCACTGTAGTAATACGGGGTATACACGCAGACCAGTGTCGCCACTGTGGTATGAAGGGGTATACACGCAGACCAGTGTCGCCACTGTGATATGACGGGGTATACACGGAGACCCGTGTCGCCAGTGCGGTATGACGGTATACACGCAGACCAGTGCCGCCACTGGTATGACGGGGGTATACACGCAGACCAATGCCGCCACTGTAGTAATACGGGGTATACACGCAGACCAGTATCGTCACTGTGGTATGACGGAGTATACACGCAGACCAGTGCTGTTCTTGGGGTTTGTAAGCAGACCAAAAAGGTGTTGTAGATCCTCCAAAGCAGAAAGCAATCTTGCTCCCCTGGGCTAACTCGAATTCCCCGAATGTTTTTAACAATATTCTCTAAGGCACTGACACACGAATGGATCATTCATTAAAAAAACACAAACATGAACACATTGGTACAATGTATCAAAGATTATGAATCCCTAACAGCTCCTCTAAAGCTGGACGTGAGCCAGGTACGCAGCAAGCATTTCCCCTCTGGATGTCGACGCTGAGGCGCTGGATCATGAAAGTGGCTGCCCCTGGGTGGCTGGTGGTGTCAGTGAGTTTGGAACCCAATTCTTCGAGGAAACGCGTGGAGCTTTCCCCATGATCCCAAGGTCTCTAATCCCACTGTAACTAGATGAGTACAAATAGGAAGCGCGTCTGTCTGGCGCTCAGCAGACGGAGGATCAAGCCTCCACGTCATGCGCTGAATGATCCCCATGGATTTAGCGCTTAACATAAATTAAAATAAAAATCTAATCCCACTTGGACAAATTGATAGATACTGATGGCTTATGTGTCTGTACTTGCTGATCTTGTACTCCTCCCTGTGATCTGCAGCACCTCCCTGTTGCGTAACACTGTGACGGATGTAGGTGTCGGCTAGCATCGACACTCTGGTACAGTCCCATGCTAAAAGCTTACCAGTCTTCCAAGGATAGATGGTGATCTCACTGGAGTGGTTTTGAGATTGTGAGTATTGTTGGATGCTAGGGTACGGGGCTCTCGGCTGGGCATCCAGCTGTTGCAAATCTCCTCTTTATGATATCATTGACTTCATTGCGTCTTGCATGCCAGCCCTTGGTTTTCGAGCATGTAGACCATATTGGTTGGCTTGCGCATCGCCGAAAATACACGTACATTCCGTGTGAACTGGGGCAGCAAGGTGGAGCGCCACTGCCATACGGAGGGTCTGTGGGTGGAGGCGTGTTCTCATTGCCAAAATGGGAATTGTTTGGAGAAGTCCCCAAAGTGATGTGTGCTCACAGCTTGGAGATGGACAGTCTCCCTGTTGAATGTCACTACCCTAAGTATGTTGGCCTGCACCTTTTTAATGATGGCGCCATCCTAACAAGTGTTTGTAGGCCAGTGCTGCACTAGGTTTTGGCGCTGGAGCAGCAAGTGTCCCCCGTGATAAATGGTTTAAAAAAAACGATGGAGACACTTATGCAACATATGGGAATCTTTATCGAGGAAACGTTTCGCCACACAGTGGCTTCATCAGTCCAATACAAAGCAGAAAAGTGTAAGGAGAGGAGGAGTTTGAGGTAATCAGTCCTTCAGCCTGGAGTCGATGTGTTCAGTCCATTAATCTTGTAGAATGTA
>NC_091349.1:7587827-7597827 GCF_038502225.1 Cherax quadricarinatus
CCCAGGACAACATTCAAGGTTGTTTTAGTCTCCCCAGGACAACATTCAAGGTTGTTTTAGTCTCCCCAGGACAACATTCAAGGTTGTTTTAGTCTCCCCAGGACAACATTCAAGGTTGTTTTAGTCTCCCCAGGACAACATTCAAGGTTGTTTTAGTCTCCCCAGGACAACATTCAAGGTTGTTTTAGTCTCCCCAGGACAACATTCAAGGTTGTTTTAGTCTCCCCAGGACAACATTCAAGGTTGTTTTAGTCTCCCCAGGACAACATTCAAGGTTGTTTTAGTCTCCCCAGGACAACATTCAAGGTTGTTTTAGTCTCCCCAGGACAACATTCAAGGTTGTTTTAGTCTCCCCAGGACAACATTCAAGGTTGTTTTAGTCTCCCCAGGACAACATTCAAGGTTGTTTTAGTCTCCCCAGGACAACATTCAAGGTTGTTTTAGTCTCCCCAGGACAACATTCAAGGTTGTTTTAGTCTCCCCAGGACAACATTCAAGGTTGTTTTAGTCTCCCCAGGACAACATTCAAGGTTGTTTTAGTCTCCCCAGGACAACATTCAAGGTTGTTTTAGTCTCCCCAGGACAACATTCAAGGTTGTTTTAGTCTCCCCAGGACAACATTCAAGGTTGTTTTAGTCTCCCCAGGACAACATTCAAGGTTGTTTTAGTCTCCCCAGGACAACATTCAAGGTTGTTTTAGTCTCCCCAGGACAACATTCAAGGTTGTTTTAGTCTCCCCAGGACAACATTCAAGGTTGTTTTAGTCTCCCCAGGACAACATTCAAGGTTGTTTTAGTCTCCCAGGACAACATTCAAGTTTGTTTTAGTCTCCCCAGGACAACATTCAAGGTTGTTTTAGTCTCCCCAGGACAACATTCAAGTTTGTTTTAGTCTCCCCAGGACAACATTCAAGGTTGTTTTAGTCTCCCCAGGACAACATTCAAGGTTGTTTTAGTCTCCCCAGGACAACATTCAAGGTTGTTTTAGTCTCCCCAGGACAACATTCAAGGTTGTTTTAGTCTCCCCAGGACAACATTCAAGGTTGTTTTAGTCTCCCCAGGACAACATTCAAGTTTGTTTTAGTCTCCCCAGGACAACATTCAAGTTTGTTTTAGTCTCCCCAGGACAACATTCAAGTTTGTTTTAGTCCCCCCAGGACAACATTCAAGGTTGTTTTAGTCTCCCCAGGACAACATTCAAGGTTGTTTTAGTCTCCCCAGGACAACATTCAAGGTTGTTTTAGTCTCCCCAGGACAACATTCAAGGTTGTTTTAGTCTCCCCAGGACAACATTCAAGGTTGTTTTAGTCTCCCCAGGACAACATTCAAGGTTGTTTTAGTCTCCCCAGGACAACATTCAAGGTTGTTTTAGTCTCCCCAGGACAACATTCAAGTTTGTTTTAGTCCCCCCAGGACAACATTCAAGGTTGTTTTAGTCTCCCCAGGACAACATTCAAGGTTGTTTTAGTCTCCCCAGGACAACATTCAAGGTTGTTTTAGTCTCCCCAGGACAACATTCAAGGTTGTTTTAGTCTCCCCAGGACAACATTCAAGGTTGTTTTAGTCTCCCCAGGACAACATTCAAGGTTGTTTTAGTCTCCCCAGGACAACATTCAAGGCTGCTTTAGTCTCCCCAGGATAACATTCAATGCTGCTTTAGTCTCCCCAGGACAACATTCAAGGCTGCTTTAGTCTCCCCAGGACAACATTCAAGGCTGCTTTAGTCTCCCCAGGACAACATTCAAGGCTGCTTTAGTCTCCCCAGGACAACATTCAAGGCTGTTTTAGTCTCCCCAGGACAACATTCAAGGCTGCTTTAGTCTCCCCAGGACAACATTCAAGGCTGCTTTAGTCTCCCCAGGACAACATTCAAGGCTGCTTTAGTCTCCCCAGGACAACATTCAATTCTGTTTTAGTTTCCCCAGGACAACATTCAAGGTTGTTTTAGTCTCCCCAGGACAACATTCAAGGCTGCTTTAGTCTCCCCAGGATAACATTCAATGCTGCTTTAGTCTCCCCAGGACAACATTCAAGGCTGCTTTAGTCTCCCCAGGACAACATTCAAGGCTGCTTTAGTCTCCCCAGGACAACATTCAAGGCTGCTTTAGTCTCCCCAGGACAACATTCAAGGCTGTTTTAGTCTCCCCAGGACAACATTCAAGGCTGCTTTAGTCTCCCCAGGACAACATTCAAGGCTGTTTTAGTCTCCCCAGGACAACATTCAAGGCTGCTTTAGTCACCCCAGGACAACATTCAAGACAGGGCTGCTTTAATCTCCCCAGGACAACATTCAAGGCTGCTTTAGTCTCCCCAGGACAACATTCAAGGCTGCTTTAGTCTCCCCAGGACAACATTCAAGGCTGTTTTAGTCTCCCCAGGACAACATTCAAGACAAGGCTGCTTTAGTCTCCCCAGGACAACATTCAAGGCTGCTTTAGTCTCCCCAGGACAACATTCAAGACAGGGCTGCTTTAGTCTCCCCAGGACAACATTCAAGGCTGCTTTAGTCTCCCCAGGACAACATTCAAGGCTGCTTTAGTCTCCCCAGGACAACATTAGCGTAAATCTCTACTGAAAAGCGTCTCTCTCTCACCTTAACATTCAGAGAAATTAAGGAGCCTCTTTTTCTCACCTAATAATTCCTATTCCTTCTCAGTGACATAAAAGATCATCATTACGTAGCACTGAGACTTATGTACCTCCAGGCCTGGTGCTAATTGGTGCTCCTAACACCTCACCTTAGTAGGGTAGACGTGTGTGTGTATATACGAGGAACTACGTATGCTAGGGAATTTATGTGTACAGGAGGAAGTACGTATGTGTTTGTGTACACGAGGAACTTGTGTGTACAGAATGAACGTGTGTACTGGAGGAACGTGTGTATAAGAGGAACTACGTATGTGAGGGAGTGTATGTGTACAGGAGCAACGTGTGTGTGTGTACTGGAGCAACGTGTGTGTGTGTGTGTGTGTGTGTGTGTGTGTGTGTGTGTGTGTGTGTGTGTGTACTGGAGCAACGTGTGTGTGTGTACTGGAGCAACGTGTGTGTGTGTACTGGAGCAACGTGTGTGTGTGTACTGGAGCAACATGTGTGTGTGTGTGTGTACTGGAGCAACATGTGTGTGTGTACAGGAGGAACGTGTGTACAGAAGGAACCTCGGTTCCTGCCTCAGCCTCTAGACCGGTACTGGGCTCACGTCTAGCTTCCTCAACCATAGCATACCCATTCTTAAAGCTTTGTATAGATCCTGCCTTTACTCCTTAGTTGCATGTATTTTTTTTTTTGCGTGTGTGTGTTTAAGTTAATGTATGTGTGTGTATTTCTGCTCATGTGCGTGGTGTGGTTCATGAAAAGACTGTGGGTGTGGCATCGTTAACTGGCCCACACTTCAGCACAGAGAGACTTCAAATGGATTTCTATACGCTGGCTTGCAGCCTGATTCTCTGATAGGGAGGGGTGATTAGTCTCTCTCTCTCTCTCTCTCTCTCTCTCTCTCTCTCTCTCTCTCTCTCTCTCTCTCTACCATACTAGTAAAATATACGATATACTTTGTTTACAGTTCAGTCCCATTCAACTTTATGATTCCCGTATAACTTAAAGTTCCTATCAGTTGTCGCAAGATTATCGTTAACATGTGCTGCGGCCTGATATCTAAAAAAAAAAATCAATAAATAAACACAGAGGAATTTCAGTATGTCGAGGCGGTCAAAAAGAATTTATTATAATTAACGTAAATTATAAATGATAATCTAACGCTCTTGTTATTAGCATGGTAATCTAACGCCTCCATTAGTACCATGGTAATCAACAACGTCGTTACTACCATGGTAATTAACGTTCTCATTACTACCATGGTAATTAACGCCCTCGTTACTAGTATGGTAATCTAACAACCTCGTTACTACCATGGTAATCAACACCCTCGTTACTCCCATAACAATAACAACCTGGCCAGTAAACAAACTGCTAAAATTATATCCAACTGCCTTTAATATGTTCACAACAATCTGGTCCGGATGCGCGAAATAAAAGCCAGCGAAAAAAAATGATGGGCGTTTAACAGCTGACAAAGACAGCAGCTGTCTTCTTCCTGTCAACTAAAAACACGACTGTCAGAAAACAACAGCCAGTCGAAGACAGGAGAATGTCTGTAGAAAGACGACAGCTTCATGTAAAGTCAAGTTAAAATGTCTTTCGCAACTTAATGGATGCCCCAAAAGGTTCTATTTACCTTTAAAAGGCCATATTAAATGTCCTATTCAGCTTGAAGGTCATATCCAATATGAAGGTCATTTTTAAGGTCAGTTAACTTTAAGGTCCCTCAGTTTTCAATAGTTCGTGCAACAAGTTTTGAGACTATGAAAAAGGACGGGGGAGGGAGGTAGCAGCAGCAGCAGCACCACCACCAGCACCAGCACCAGCAGCACCAGCAGCACCAGCAGCAGCAGCAGCACCAGCAGCACGAGCACTTTGGCCTTGTAGGTCACCCAACGACACAATAATATGCAACATACATAATAAAACGATAGGTAAAATTAACGAACAATAAAAACTACAAACGTGAATAAAACGTTAAACACGAATAAATACTATCACAGTTAACATAACCAGCATCTTCAGTTACAAGACTATCCTAAAGTTTCCCCGAGGTCCCTACAGGAACCTCGGTAGTTGTAAAAATCACGACGGAGAGAGAATACCGGAAGTTATCTTACCTGACTGCAGCAGTATGGTGAAGAGAAATGGAGAAATGTTAGATTTCTTCATCTTAAGAACAAATTTATATCCTCGCATGTCCCCCGTGTGTGTGACAGAGGACCAGGTGACAAACTTGCTCCACTAAACCTTCATTGTCAACCTGTTCGAAAGGAGAAAATAATATACATTAGTTTCATTAAAGTTATCGTAAAGTTTATAAAATGTCTATTCTCTCGTAAATGCATTAGAAGTTTCTCGTGAGAAACAGATTAGTTTGTGTTAAGACCTATAGGCCTGGAGTCCCCAGCCTGAGGCCCGCATGTGGCTCTTCTATCAATTATTATAATCAATGGGGGGCGTTAAACCCGTAGGATTATACAGTGTCTGTGGGGGGGGGGATGTGGAAGGTATTCAGGCTTAATTCAGGGAACTGGAGCCCATATCCAATCCCCTAGATCAAGAGCCCCTCACCAACGTCAAGGAACCTTCCCTGAGGGGCCTTCTTGGAAATGGATGCGGCCCCTCGCACGAAATTCTAAAATCACTTCTAGTGTGGATTCCACACAGAACAGTGTCAACAATTACAACATTGTTAATGTTTATACAAATTAGAAAATTTTGATTATTATTATTATTATAATCAAAAAGAAGCGCTAAGCCACAAGGGCTATGCAGCTGAAAATTTTGAAAATACCGCCCTCCTTTAAATTTGGCTTTTCAAATTGGACCTTTTCATACTAAAATGATGGGGACTACTGATATAGACTAGTAGTGGTAGCAGGTGACATGCACCTGCATGTCACCTATTCACCAGGTGACATGCAGGTACAAAAGTTGGTTACCTTTACTTCTGCAATCTTTCCTTTAGTCTGATACATACCCTACATAATGGGCGACTTAAAAATCAACTGTGTTCGACTGATAGAGCCTGCTGAGCAGGCGATAATGTTCCACGATGATCATACCCAATTATTGCACTTGTGTCTGACAAGACACTTATAGGTATTGGTTTATAAAAACACGTGAGAAAACATTAGGACATTAGAAAACGTTTCTGTCCTGGGACCGAAACATTAGCCTTATCGTACCTTTTCTTAAACCTATGCATTTTAGATTGTTCACTTCCTGACAACTCTGGCTGAAGAAGTACTTCCTAACATCCCTAAGTATGTGTAATCAATTCGTTTATTTGTTTAATATTCTTATTTAAGCTTTTATCGTTGTTAATTAAAAGCAGCTATGCCCCACACTCTCCAACCCACCGGAAACAATTATTCTCTGCACCGGAAGAAAGAACTTCCGGCCCAGACTGCCTGCTGGCACCACCTCCTGAAGAGAGCATCCCCTCCCCCTCCGCTGCTCAGAGTTCCAGACCTAGAACACAGTTACCTGCCCTCTTCTCCTTTTAACTTTTAATTAAACACAGAGGCAATCGCGCACACATTACGAAAAATATAACGTGTGAATATTTAGTGGCCAGAGTGTATATAAAAATTATATTTTTGAGTTTGGGTGTATACACGTGGTGATGTGTAGCCATTAATGGTGAACCAGGCCAAATTTTCATGAAAATTAAATGTTTCGTTGCTGAGGGACTGATTACCTCAGACTCCTCCTGATTGTCACCACTCCTTGTATTGGACTGATGAAGCCACTGTGTGGCGAACCGTTTCCTCAGTAAAGATACCCAGGGGTTCCACATGTCATTTATGAATAAGGGTTATTTTCTGTGTACAGGAAACCTACACTAGCCAATAATGTAATTAATGATGTAGTGGTGAGTGTAGGCTCACCACTAATGTAATTAGTGGCGAGTGTAGGCTTCCTGTACACAGAAAATAACCCTTGTTGATAAATGACATGTGGAACCCCTGGGTATCTTCACCGAGGAAACGGTTCGCCACACAGTGGCTTCATCAGTCCAATACAAAGAATAGTGAAAATCAGGAGTCTGAGGTAATCAGTGTGGAACCAAACTTTATTGGTGGTTCTGCTGAGCGAGGTTCAATAATAAGTCTTCGGAGGCTTCTTACTTTATTTGCAAAGTTGTGGTGGGTACACAGGCTTGTATGTTTGTGCCCATGGCCCGGGAGGGCCATGCCCGCGAGGGAGAGAGGAGTGGACTGAGTGACGGGTGTCGACAGAGTGAGAGCGAGTGGGACCAGCGTCCCACTGACCTGGCCAGGCCTAGAGAGGGCAGCACCTGAGTGAAAAATATGAACTAAGCTGGCAGTTCAGGCTGTCTACATCAGTCCCTCCAATTATCTTCAATTTTTCAATGCTAATTTTTAATTGCGTTGGAATATGCCACACACTACATTATTCATGTTGCATGCACTGAGATACAAGGAACTGAGGTAACACAAGATGGGGATACCTTAATAAGCTGGATGGCGAAACGTCTACGATGGGGATGCCCGGGTGTTGTGCATGTGTCTTAATTTCATCTTGTCGGTATTATATACAATTCTTGTACTACTACTACTACTACTACTACTACTGCTACCTCCACCTCTTCCTGCCTATATATAGCCGTCCTTCTCCACCTCTGTTAGTGTGACTTTGTCAATGGTCCAAGTCGGACCGAAACGTCGTCGTAAGCTTCTCTCTTTTATGTGCGGGTTATTTGTGTATACATATAAGCACAGTTATACAGTAGCACGAGTGCAAATACCTACCTAGGATAACCTCCAAACTATCATTCAGTGCGACTTACTGTCATCGGGAGGCGTCGTTTGTCGCTCGCTGAGTGATATTACATTTAGTTCCTGTAGTTTAGTTCATGAAGTCTTGTCTGATACCTAACCGCAGAGGCCAACGATCCTGCAGTCATTACCAGAATCATTAACAGATATAAAGAGCGGTAATGAGGAGTCGCCTCACTCCCAGCCGGGCATCACAGATCAGCGGAACAGCGGTCTGAACACCGGCCTTGCCAGACGGAAATCAATAATAAGAGAATCTGAAGATTGAGACACTTATGCAGCATATGGGAATCTTTATTCAGGAAACGTTTCGCCACACAGTGGCTTCATCAGTCCAATACAAAGAGGAAGGCGTAAGGAGAGGAGGAGAATGAGGTAATCAGTCCCTCAACCTGGGGTCTTAATACAAAGAATTCTTCAACACTTGTTCAACCTTTGAACGAAGACCTACTTCGACTAGTGGATGGTACCACTATGACCCCGCCTCCATCTGCTTCACGTCACCTCACTACAGTATATAAGCCACGTCTACGGCCCTATGCTGTACATTCTACAAGATTGATGGACTGAACACATCGACTCCAGGTTGAGGGACTGATTACCTCATTCTCCTCCTCTCCTTACGCCTTCCTCTTTGTATTGGACTGATGAAGCCACTGTGTGGCGAAACGTTTCCTGAATAAAGATTCCCATATGCTGCATAAGTGTCTCAATCTTCAACTTGTCGGTTTTTCAAACCATTCATCACATAAGAGAATCTGTTCGTTCGTAGAGACTGGACGTATTTCCACCCTGGCGATGTTGATGTTAACTACAGCAGGGCATCCAGAGGAATTACCCAGAGGCACTCCGGACCTGGATGAACTATGATGCAAGTTGCAGTACACTGAAACTGCACTGAAGTGTTCATTACAATTCGCTCATGGCAGAACGTTATTAAACACACTGATATACGGTCTTACATGGCCGTGCATCTATAAGGTCAGGGGGAGACATAACCCAAACAATATGCATATAACAATGATATATAAAACGACAACACACATTTACAAGTCACACTAACACAAGTCGGACCGAAACGTCGTCATAAACGTTCTAGTAACGATATTTTACCTTTCTGTTCTTCAACGTCGATAAGTAGATGAGTAAGTTGTATACAACAGCCGTGTCTCATGACCTTACTTGTGACCTCGCCCGAGGCTGACCTTTTCAAGGTAGCGTATAAACGTGTATTCGTGTACTTGATGAAGTTCCATTCCCGGGTTAAACGTTAAACGTCGATAAAACATAGTAATGAACGTTTCACACATATAGGGTGTCTTATTCACCCTATGTAACATTCCCCCAATGAAAAGCAGAAGCGCCACGAGTACACTGAGGGACAACATTAAGTGTCAGCGGCCCAAGACTGTTCAACTGCTTCCCAGCATTCATAAGGGGGATTACCAATAGACTTCTGACTGTTTTCAAGAAGGCACTGGAGAGGCCCCTAAAGTTAGTACCTGACCAGCCAGGCTGTGGTTCGTACGTCAGTTTCCGTGCGGTCAGCAGTAACAGCCTGGTTTATCAGACCCTAATCCACCACGAGGCCTGGTCTTAGACCGGGCCGGGGGGCGCTTTGACCCCCAAAACCCTCTCCAGGTATTCTCCCTAGTCCTCTCCCTCCCTAGGTCTGGTCCTACTCAGCGAGAGGAACGATAAACGAACCCCTGAAATCGGGTTTATCGGCACCGAATCATTATCGAACCCAGTCAAACCGAACCAAATAAAAAACTAGCAGAACCAAAGCTAATCTAACCCAGCTTCAACGATCCATATCGGTTAGGTTAGGTAAGGCTTGTCAGGATACAGGACAAGTGTTTCCTGACGTGGGTTATATGATGACTCGCAGCTAGAGCTTTCGGTCTTCTGACCGAGGCCTTATCGAACCCAACCTAACCCAGCTTAAAACTAGCAAAATATTTTTTTCAGATCACGATGCTATTAACGTAACAAACATTAAATACCAAGGTAGCACTAACAATTACATTAAAGATTAGTAATTTAAAAAAAAATTACTTAATTTTTAACAACTGCGATCAAATAACGTTGTCAGCAATGATGTTAACACAAACATTAATGTTAGAGAGTAACATTCCACCGAACGTAAATACAGCATTAACATGGAACCCGCTTGTTACCAACACCCGAGACTCGCTTAATTAATGAGTGCTTGGCTGGCCTGTAATAGTCAGGCTCACTGCTCCCACGCCGATCACAGTGTTTATTTTCATTTTACCTGTTTGTTGAGTGAGGAGTGACGCTGTGATGGAGTATTTAACTAGTTTTTTTTTCCCTTCAGGAGTTGCTGAATTGACTGAAGCGAGAAATCTGATAGATGGTACTGTCTGTTTCGTTTGTCTAAGGGATTGACAGACAGTGTTTCGCTTGTCCGACTGTCAGTCTGTTTCGTTTGTTTGATGAACCGATTCATTCTTTCATCTGTTTAACTGACATAGTATATTCCGTTTTGCTGTTTAATTCTGTTCCTGTTGAATGGTGGAACCGACGCTCTTTCGACTGATTTACATGGGCCTCAGGATGTACGCTTGGGGGACC
>NC_091349.1:7600327-7612827 GCF_038502225.1 Cherax quadricarinatus
CCAGACTATGGAACAATACTGGAACATTGTTCCAGACTATGGAACACTACTGGAACATTGTTCCAGACTATGGAACACTACTGGAACATTGTTCCAGACTATGGAACACTACTGGAACATTGTTCCAGACTATGGAACACTACTGGAACATTGTTCCAGACTATGGAACAATACTGGAACATTGCTCCAGACTATGGAACAATACTGGAACATTGCTCCAGACTATGGAACACTAATGGAACATTGCTCCAGACTATGGAACACTAATGGAACATTGCTCCAGACTATGGAACACTAATGGAACATTGTTCCAGACTATGGAACAATACTGGAACATTGTTCCAGACTATGGAACACTACTGGAACATTGTTCCAGACTATGGAACACTACTGGAACATTGTTCCAGACTATGGAATACTAGAACATTGCTCCAGACTATGGAACAATACTGGAACATTGCTCCAGACTATGGAACAATACTGGAACATTGCTCCAGACTATGGAACAATACTGGAACATTGCTCCAGACTATGGAACAATACTGGAACATTGTTCCAGACTATGGAACACTACTGGAACATTGTTCCAGACTATGGAACAATACTGGAACATTGTTCCAGACTATGGAACAATACTGGAACATTGTTCCAGACTATGGAACAATACTGGAACATTGTTCCAGACTATGGAACAATACTGGAACATTGCTCCAGACTATGGAACAATACTGGAACATTGCTCCAGACTATGGAACACTAATGGAACATTGTTCCAGACTATGGAACAATACTGGAACATTGTTCCAGACTATGGAACACTACTGGAACATTGTTCCAGACTATGGAACAATACTGGAACATTGCTCCAGACTATGGAACAATACTGGAACATTGCTCCAGACTATGGAACAATACTGGAACATTGTTCCAGACTATGGAACAATACTGGAACATTGCTCCAGACTATGGAACAATACTGGAACATTGCTCCAGACTATGGAACAATACTGGAACATTGCTCCAGACTATGGAATACTGGAACATTGTTCCAGACTATGGAACAATACTGGAACATTGTTCCAGACTATGGAACAATACTGGAACATTGTTCCAGACTATGGAACAATACTGGAACATTGTTCCAGACTATGGAATACTGGAACATTGTTCCAGACTATGGAATACTGGAACATTGTTCCAGACTATGGAATACTGGAACATTGTTCCAGACTATGGAATACTGGAACATTGTTCCAGACTATGAAACAATACTGGAACATTGTTCCAGACTATGGAACAATACTGGAACATTGTTCCAGACTATGGAACAATACTGGAACATTGTTCCAGACTATGGAACAATACTGGAACATTGTTCCAGACTATGGAACAATACTGGAACATTGTTCCAGACTATGGAACAATACTGGAACATTGTTCCAGACTATGGAACAATACTGGAACATTATTCCAGACTATGGAACAATACTGGAACATTGTTCCAGACTATGGAACAATACTGGAACATTGTTCCAAACTATGGAACAATACTGGAACATTGTTCCAGACTATGGAACACTGGAACATTGTTCCAGACTATGGAACACTGGAACATTGTTCCAGACTATGGAACACTGGAACATTGTTCCAGACTATGGAACACTGGAACATTGTTCCAGACTATGGAACACTGGAACATTGTTCCAGACTATGGAACACTGGAACATTGTTCCAGACTATGGAACACTGGAACATTGTTCCAGACTATGGAACACTGGAACATTGTTCCAGACTATGGAACACTGGAACATTGTTCCAGACTATGGAACACTGGAACATTGTTCCAGACTATGGAACACTGGAACATTGTTCCAGACTATGGAACACTGGAACATTGTTCCAGACTATGGAACACTGGAACATTGTTCCAGACTATGGAACACGAACATTGTTCCAGACTATGGAACACTGGAACATTGTTCCAGACTATGGAACACTGGAACATTGTTCCAGACTATGGAACACTGGGACATTGTTCCAGACTATGGAACAACACTGGAACATTGTTCCAGTCCATGGAACAACACTGGAACATTGTTCCAGTCTATGGAACACTGGAACATTGTTCCAGTCTATGGAACAACACTGGAACATTGTTCCAGTCTATGGAACAACACTGGAACATTGTTCCAGACTATGGAACAACACTGGAACATTGTTCCAGTCTATGGAACAACACTGGAACATTGTTCCAGACTATGGAACAACACTTCTCCACACTGAGGGACTGACCACCTCAAAACTACTACTTCAAGGGTGATGGACTGATTACATCGTCTTCACATCTCTACTCCCCTCAAGGAAGGTTCCTTGATGTTGGTGAGGGGCTCTTGATTTAGGGAATTGGATCTGTGCCCCAGTTCCCCGAATTAAGCCTGAATACCTTCCACATTCCCCTCCCCCCCCCGGCGCTGTATAATCCTCCGGGTTTAGCGCTTCCCCCTTGATTATAATAATAATAATTCACATCTCTACTGCTCCTGCTAAACTTCTGAATTCGAATGAAGAAACTTGCTGTGTAGGCGAAACGTTTCGGAATAAAGATACTTAACTGTTACATATTTCTCTTATTAATTTGTATTATATACCATCGTGATGTTCAAACACTGTCTTGTGTGTACACTGAGAGGAACATTACACTGTGAGGAACCTACATCTGTTATCTTTTATTATATACACTGAGTTTATCTTACTCCCAGTGGGCTCATATTTGGTATTAATGCAGGCGAGCTGCAGCCTCGTGTAAGGTGATAGGTTACAATTACAGTTAACCAGGTGATGGATAACTGCTGGTAGTTACTCAACGTTACCTGGATTATGTGACCAACTTTAACATCAGCCATCATAAATGACCACAAACTTTCTCAGATAAATATTAGAGGAATCTGCTGGAACCTTTTAAGTATCTCAGTAGTTATGAAATATTTAATTCACACACACACACACACACAAAATTATATATATATATATATATATATATATATATATATATATATATATATATATATATATATATATATGTGTGTGTGTGTGTGTGTGTACTCACCTAGTTGTACTCACCTAGTTGAGGTTGCGGGGGTCGAGTCCGAGCTCCTGGCCCCGCCTCTTCACTGATCGCTACTAGGTCACTCTCCCTGAGCCGTGAGCTTTATCATACCTCTGCTTAAAGCTATGTATGGATCCTGCCTCCACTACATCGCTTCCCAAACTATTCCACTTACTGACTACTCTGTGGCTGAAGAAATACTTCCTAACATCCCAGTGATTCATCTGTGTCTTCAACTTCCAACTGTGTCCCCTTGTTACTGTGTCCAATCTCTGGAACATCCTGTCTTTGTCCACCTTGTCAATTCCTCTCAGTATTTTGTATGTCGTTATCATGTCCCCCCTATCTCTCCTGTCCTCCAGTGTCGTCAGGTTGTTAGGTAAGACACATATGCAACAGTTAGGTATCTTTATTATGAAAAGTTTCGCCTACACAGTAGGCTTCTTCAGTCAAGTACAGAAAAGTTGATAGAAGCAGAAGATACTTGAAGACGATGTAATCAGTCCATCACCCTTAAAGTTTTGAGGTGGTCAGTCCCTCAGTCTGGAGAAGAGCATTGTTCCATAGTATGAAACAATATGGAGATGAAGTGACAGGATGGAGCTTTTTATAGCGCCAAGAGGTGAGACGTAGGCCACTAGGAGAGGTAAGAACTCAGATGTTGGGAGGTCAGGTCCCTCTCAAATCCAGCCGCTCTCACTAGTGGAAGTTGTCGAAGTTGATTGCAGGTCTGTACCAAGATACCCTTGTGTTGCAGTGTCTGACAGATTGAACATTAAAATGGTATAAAATACCGACAGGTTGTTAGGTAAGACACATACGCAACAGTTAGGTATCTTTATTATGAAACGTTTCGCCTACACAGTAGGCTTCTTCAGTCAAGTACAGAAAAGTTGATAGAAGCAGAAGATACTTGAAGACGATGTAATCAGTCCATCACCCTTAAAGTTTTGAGGTGGTGCATGTGTGTCTTACCTAACAACCTGTCGGTATTTTATACCATTTTAATGTTCAAAGTGTCGTCAGGTTGATTTCCCTTAACCTCTCCTCGTAGGACATACCTCTTAGCTCTGGGACTAGTCTTGTTGCAAACCTTTGCACTTTCTCTAGTTTCTTCACGTGCTTGGCTAGGTGTGGGTTCCAAACTGGTGCCGCATACTCCAATATGGGCCTAACATACACGGTGTACAGGGTCCTGAATGATTCCTTATTAAGATGTCGGAATGCTGTTCTGAGGTTTGCTAGGCGCCCATATGCTGCAGCAGTTATTTGGTTGATGTGCGCTTCAGGAGATGTGCCTGGTGTTATACTCACCCCAAGATCTTTTTCCTTGAGTGAGGTTTGTAGTCTCTGACCCCCTAGACTGTACTCCGTCTGCGGCCTTCTTTGCCCTTCCCAAATCTTCATGACTTTGCACTTGGTGGGATTGAACTCCAGGAGCCAATTGCTGGACCAGGTCTGCAGCCTGTCCAGATCCCTTTGTAGTTCTGCCTGGTCTTCGATCGAGTGAATTCTTCTCATCAACTTCACGTCATCTGCAAACAGGGACACCTCAGAGTCTATTCCTTCCGTCATGTCGTTCACAAATACCAGAAACAGCACTGGTCCTAGGACTGACCCCTGCGGGACCCCGCTGGTCACAGGTGCCCACTCTGACACCTCGCCACGTACCATGACTCGCTGCTGTCTTCCTGACAAGTATTCCCTGATCCATTGTAGTGCCTTCCCTGTTATCCCTGCTTGGTCCTCCAGTTTTTGCACCAATCTCTTGTGTGGAACTGTGTCAAATGCCTTCTTGCAGTCCAAGAAAATGCAATCCACCCACCCCTCTCTCTCTTGTCTTACTGCTGTCACCATGTCATAGAACTCCAGTAGGTTTGTGACACAGGATTTCCCGTCCCTGAAACCATGTTGGCTGCTGTTGATGAGATCATTCCTTTCTAGGTGTTCCACCACTCTTCTCCTGATAATCTTCTCCATGATTTTGCATACTATACATGTCAGTGACACTGGTCTGTAGTTTAATGCTTCATGTCTGTCTCCTTTTTTAAAGATTGGGACTACATTTGCTGTCTTCCATGCCTCAGGCAATCTCCCTGTTTCGATAGATGTATTGAATATTGTTGTTAGGGGTACACATAGCGCCTCTGCTCCCTCTCTCAATACCCATGGGGAGATGTTATCTGGCCCCATTGCCTTTGAGGTATCTAGCTCACTCAGAAGCCTCTTCACTTCTTCCTCGGTTGTGTGCACTGTGTCCAGCACTTGGTGGTGTGCCCCACCTCTCCGTCTTTCTGGAGTCCCTTCTGTCTCCTCTGTGAACACTTCTTTGAATCTCTTGTTGAGTTCTTCACATACTTCACGGTCATTTCTTGTTGTCTCTCCTCCTTCCTTCCTTAGCCTGATTACCTGGTCCTTGACTGTTGTTTTCCTCCTGATGTGGCTGTACAACAGTTTCGGGTCAGATTTGGCTTTCGCTGCTATGTCATTTTCATATTGTCTTTGGGCCTCCCTTCTTATCTGTGCATATTCGTTTCTGGCTCTACGACTGTTCTCCTTATTCTCCTGGGTCCTTTGCCTTCTATATTTCTAACATTCCCTAGCACACTTGGTTTTTGCCTCCCTGCACCTTTGGGTAAACCATGGGCTCATCCTGGCTTTTTCATTAATCCTGTTACCCTTGGGTACAAACCTCTCCTCAGCCTCCTTGCATTTTGTTGCTACATATTCCATCATCTCATTAACTGGCTTCCCTGCCAGTTCTCTGTCCCACTGAACCCCGTTCAGGTAGTTCCTCATTCCTGTGTAGTCCCCTTTCTTGTGGTTTGGCTTCATTCGTCCTGGCCTTCCTGCTTCTCCCTCCACTTGTAGCTCTACTGTGTATTCGAAGTTTAAAACCACATGGTCACTGGCCCCAAGGGGTCTTTCATATGTGATGTCCTCGATATCTGCACTACTCAAGGTGAATACTAAGTCCAGCCTTGCTGGTTCATCCTCTCCTCTCTCTCTTGTAGTGTCCCTTACGTGTTGGCACATGAAGTTTTCCAGTACCACCTCCATCATCTTAGCCCTCCATGTATCTTGGCCCCCATGTGGGTCCAAGTTCTCCCAATCGATCTCCTTGTGGTTAAAGTCACCCATGATCAGGAGCTTTGCCCTGCATGCATGAGCTCTTCTGGCCACTCTAGCCAGTGTGTCAACCATCGCTCTATTGCTCTCGTCGTACTCTTGCCTTGGCCTCCTGCTGTTCTGTGGTGGGTTATACATCACTGCTATTACCACCTTGGGACCTCCAGAGTGAAGTGTTCCCACTATGTAATCACTTTCTTCTCCGCTGTCTCCTCTCTCCAGCTCATCAAAATTCCAGCGATTTTTGATCAGCAACGCCACTCCTCCACCCCCCTGTTCCCTCTGTCTTTCCTCAGGATTTGGTATCCCGTTGGAAAGATGGCATCTGTTATCATACCTGTAAGCTTGGTTTCTGTGAGAGCTATGATGTCCGGTGATGCTTCTTTGACTCTTTCATGCCACTCCTCCCACTTATTTGTTATTCCATCAGCGTTTGTGTACCATACCTTCAGTTTCCTTTCCAACACTGTGGTTTGGGGGGCCTTTGAGGGTGGGAGACCTGGTGGCATACTGTGGGATTCTATAGCTCGGTGTTGGGTGGAGGCTGTGGGTATGGATTGTAGTGTGTGTTGGGATGGCGTGATAGGTTGTATGGTTCTGAGAGTAGTTGTGTGTGTGCTTGCCCTTGCTGTTCTGTTCTGCTCTGACTGACCTCTGCTGGTTCCCTCCTTGTCTCTTTTCCTAGCTCCTTTCGCTTTTTTGTCCTCTCCCTCAGCTGCTGTCGTTCTGATTTTGTTCTGTCTCTGTCTAGGAACACCCTCTTGTACTCTTCCGAGTATTTCAATCGTGGTTTCTCTTGGAGGATCCTGTTCCGCTACTCTGAGACCTCTCTCCCTGCTTTGGTTGCTCCCTTGCAACATTGCACAGCTCCTGATGACGCACCGAGAAGTGTGAAAGTACTTGAGCTAAAGATTTCCACCCTCCCCCCCGTGGCTTGTCCTGCGCGCGCGCACACACACACACGTATATATACATTGATAGGTATACAGTTCTCAGTGTATGCAATAAGATCGCCGTAAACAGGTGATATCACAATATGATAAACAACCGTAGTGGAAAAAAAAATGAACTTTAAAGCGCTTTCGTGATTTCTCACATTAACAAGGAATATTCCTTGATAATTTGAGAAATCACGAAAGCGCTTGACATTTCACTATTTTTTCACTGTGGTTATTTTATCATTGCACATGTCTTGTGTATGTATTGTTAATTTCCAGCAAGACAAAACTCTTAGCTGCGCTAGAGCAATTATTATAAAAATGAAACGCTAAACCACAAGGGCTATACAGCGCGCTAGAGCAAAAAATTGAAATGTAAAGGAGATTAAATACAGAAAATTCTCCCAAAGACAGTGAATTGACACTATTCTTCCTGACCGAAGACATCGTAAAAACAAAAAAATAATTTGACTGGATTTCACGCCTGGCCGAGACGATGACTTTCATGAGATGTGATGGAAATCAACCCAGGGATGATTTGCGGTCGCCAGGGTCATCACTAACGAGCCAGACTGTATAAATTGCTCTCATTAATATCGTGGTCTTCGAGGTCACTGCTTATTTTGTATATTATTAAGTAGGATCGGAGGAACCAGGTGTGTGCGTTGCTGTGGTCATGTTTAGGTTGGTTAATTATTGGGGGGGGGGGTTGAAGCCTATCGACTGCACGAGGGTCATTATGACTACATGTTACCTCTACATCACGTTATCAGTCAAGAAAGATTTATATTAATGTTGGTAGAGTATTTATCAAATTTTTATAACTTGGACTCGAGGCCTGGTCTTAGACCGCGCCGCGGGGGCGTTGACCCCCGAAACCCTCTTCAGTTATACTCCAGGTATGACCATAATTCTTAAAGGGGTGAACCGGTAAGCCAGTGGAAGGCCTCGGTCAGATGACCAAACTCTCCAACTTTGGGTCATCATATGACAAACCCGTGTCAATTAGCACTTGTCCTGTTTCCTGGCAAACATTACCAAACCAATTACTGACCATATGTTAAGTAAAAGGCCACAAACGCAACTAATCTGACATTTTATTGTGGCAACTTTCTGGCTTTGAAAACTGCCGTATTTCCCGAGGCTTCAAAGTCTAATCAGCTCTCTAAGTTAGGTTGAGTAACTTAACCAGAAGACACCATCCACCAGTGTTTACACTGGCCCAGGCCTGTGACAACTGCGCCACCTAAATGTATTCATTTTTCTTATATCTCCCCAAATAACATTTACGCAAGAAATAATTACAGTTTTTCGGTGTTGTGTACATAGGTTGTTTATTTTGTAAAGTGCAAAATAATAACCGAGGGACATCGAGCTGTTGTCAGTGACTGTTACCCCTACGAGACATGCACTTCCTGCAGAAAATACGAAGAAAACCCAGCAGTGTGACTCATTACCGATGGAGTGAGACGACGTATGGGCTGTTGATAAATGGTTCAGAGAACCGATTAGCCGATAAATTTGACATGCGCCACTGTGTGGCGAAACGGTTCCACAAAAATACC
Source organism: Cherax quadricarinatus (assembly GCF_038502225.1). Classification (NCBI taxonomy): domain Eukaryota; kingdom Metazoa; phylum Arthropoda; class Malacostraca; order Decapoda; family Parastacidae; genus Cherax; species Cherax quadricarinatus. Next base: position 7,609,066 of record NC_091349.1, read on the forward strand.
CAAGTGTTGCACATGTGTCTAATTTATCGATATATGGGCTAGTCTCGTCACTCTTGTTTCCTTATTCATTTACCAGCTAATAGCTATCTAGGAGCCAATCACCTATTGTGCGTCACAGCCTGGGAAATGAGTAGGTAGGTAGGCAAGGTTCGTCAGGAAACAGGACAAGTCCTAGGTATCTATTTACTGGACCATGAACAAAGGAGCGAGTCTTCACATCCACCCAAGATTGAACCCGCACACTACACCACAGCACTAGATGTCACCTAATAAAAGTTCTGTATTATTAAAAAGCAGCATTATTACAGTACGCAAACCTACGAAAAATAATGACATTTAATGCAACAATAACAAAAGCTGCAACGTGCAATCAGCATTAAACTCGAGGGAGGTGGAGGTAGGTTTGTTGTGGGGGTCAGAGTGCATAGAACTGGAGTCACTACCTTCCTTGTATCAAATTTGATTGACTAAGTAGCCTTGTATGACTTACATAATACCCCTTTTAACGCGGTAATAATAAATAATTACCTACCATTTTCACAGGCACGATTTAACCCTTACACGTTTAGCACTTCTCCTTATTAAGCATCTTGATTCGCCGGTACTCTCCCGGCCCGGGTCTTTCCCAGATGGTGACCTGGCCTTGGCTCCCTGTCTTGGGAGTGTCTGAGACCTACGTCTGCCATGGGAGGAGGTACAAGTACCTCATCATCTTCTGGAGACCAACTGTCCCCAGGCCTAGCTCCATTTCCCACCCTCAGGGGGCTCGTAGGGAGAAGCTAAGCATCTGGTCTGCCACCTTCCCTGCCCAAGGGAAGCTCGTGGGAATGGCAGTCTGGTGAGCTGCAGGTGGTAGCAAGCTCTGGCTCTGGCACCTTCCCCGCCCCAGGAAGGCTCATGGAAATGGTCGTTATTAAGCTGTTGTTGTTGTAGGTTCGCCGGTCTTGTCCCGGCCCAGGTCTTTTCCAGATGGTGACTCAAATTAAGCTAGTTAGTTAAAGATTAGCCGGTATTCTCCCGGCCCGGGCCTTGTCCAAGTGGTGGCCCGGCCTTGGCTCCCTCTTTAGGGAGTGTCTGAGACCTAAGTCTCCCATGGGAGGAGGCACAAGCACCTCCTCATCTTTGGGACCAACTGTCCCCAGGCCTAGCCACAAGCTAGGCCTCTCTGGTCTGCCATCCCCGCCCCAAGAGGGCTAATGGGAATGACAGTCTTATGAGCTAAAGGCTCGGGCTCAGGCACCTACCCTACCCTAGAAGGGTTAGGCATGGTGTCGATGTCAAATTAAGCTTTTTTTTTTTTTTTTTTTTTTTTTTTTTTTTTTTTTTTTTTTTTATTCACCGGTATTCTCCCGGCCCGGGTCTTTTCCAAGTAGTGGTGACCCGGCCTTGGCTCCCTATCTGGGGAGTGTCTAGAGACTTAAGTCTCCCATGGGAGGAGGTACAGTACCTCCTCATCTTTGGGACCAAGTGTCCCCAGGCCTAGCCACATTCCCCGCCCTCACGGGGCTCGTAGGGAGAAGCTAGGCCTCTGGTCTGCCATCTACCCCGCCTCAAATGGGCTCGTGGGGATGGCAGTCTTATGAGCTGCAGATGGTAGCAAGCTCAGGCCTCTGTCTCAAATTAAGCATAACCAAACAAGAACAGACTAATATCACTGAGTATCATTAACTTTACAAACATCCGTATTACAAAGACATCATCGAGTGGGAAATTGCTAATATTATATTTTTCTCTATTTTCCCTTCATTTCCGCGCAGTGGCAGATGCAAATTGAAACGCCACTTACTCTGTACCGGCTGCCACTACTTCTTTACCACCTGCCACTCCACCTGCAACCACCATACACATCATAACAGGGATATTTTCGCGATATTTACACGTGCTCCGTGACCAGCTTTCTTTTACGTGTGGAGGTGTTGTCTGTAGGTGTGTGCTTACCTTGAGAGGGTTTCGGGGGGTCAACGCCCCCGCGGCTCGGTCTGAGACCAGGCCGAGGAGTGTATACGAATCCTACTTTAATGAAAGTATTTAGGTACAGCCTGAGGCATCTTCCTTTAAAAGTTAATTATGGATAATTGCTTGGCGTATTTATTAAGGCATTATACCACGTAACTCATAATTTTTAAACACAGACACACACACACACACACACACACACACACACACACACACACACACACACACTGCTGATCGCAGGTGATCATATAACTGAGTTCAGAAAGGAGCAGAGAGGAATAAAAATATAGGAGAGAGAGCTACGAAAAAAATACAGGAGGAAAGAACAATGAGGAAATTTCTGAACTCTGAAGATGAAAAGGGAACCAAGAGGAACGACTTGGATGACATGTCAAACAGGGAAGAAATGAGGATACTGTTTTTAACCTTGTGTAAAAAAAAAAAGATAATTTAAAATACATATTTGTGTATCTATCAGAAGCATTAAAGGATTACTTCCTAGGATTGAACGTGGAAGCTTTCAGACACAATCATGGGTTTCCTTGTCATTGTATCTTCTGAAGTTGCTCACGTTTATTATTTTCAGTCACTGTTTCTAGTTCAGTCCCCTTAGCTCCATGACTTGTCCCGTTACGAACCTCAGTGGGTTCCATGCTGGTGTTGCGTACTCTAGGAAGGGCCTGGCATACGTCGAACGTATGATAGTGAATAGCTTTTTGCCGAGACTAGGTTGGTTAAAAAGTGTTTGAAGGGTGCATGTCACCTGCTCACTAAAAGTCAAGCACACTTTAATACCGAATAAATTATATACATAAATTATACACATATATACGATTCGTAGAAGTTAACATTAGATTTACAAGCCGTGCATTTATTGAAGAAATTATAGGAACGATATGCTTAAGATGACGGCTCGATCCACCTCCCCCAAATAGCGGCTCCGGTTTCTTGACCACCTTAATTTTTAAAGACGGGATGTCAAACTCTCCTCGAGTTCAAGGTCTCGAAAGACTCGAGGCATCGGGAAAGATGCACATCTAATTTGAGTTTCCCCTGGCGGAGTACAGGTAATTACCCAGGCTACGGGAATGTAAGTGGGCAGAATGGTCGTGTCTTCCCGACCACCTGTGGTGATTGACAGACAGAAATGAACGATTATATGATTGCGTGGTTAGGCCCACTGCAAGGGTCCTTGTAGGACGGTCTCCATGTGGGGAGAGACCAGGGGGAGACAGTAGGGGAGGGAAGAGAGGAAGGTAAAGAAGAGAGGAAAGGGAAAGAGGAAAAATGGGAAGGGAAGAATAGAGGCAGAGGAGAGGGCTTGGGAAGAGGGTTTGAGAGAGAACCAGTCAGAGAATAGAGGGAAGTAGGGAGAGGCGACAGAAGGGTAGGATGGTGGGAAGGTAAGGGGAGGGAAGTCCAGAAGGAAGGGAAGGAGAAGAGAGGAAAGGAGACTCGGAGGAGAGAAAAATGAATGGGCGAGGAGACAGGGAAGGAATAAGAAGAATTGAAACGAAGGAGACTGGAGAAGGGACGAGGGAAGAATAATGTAATCATGGTTTTGTCTACGGGGTTGATACTCAGCTTCTGGCCCCGCCTCCTAAACCACTGACAGGCATCACTAACCCTGGCCTCTTGGGTTTTATCATACCTACTCTTGAAGCCGTGTATTGAGTTTACCTCCATCACTGCCACATCCAAGAGACTATGTATGTATATACATGTATATGTACATACATGCGTAAAAAATACAAAGCAGAATATATTTTAATAGTTACCAGTAGTGTGTAACTATCATTATGAAAA
>NC_091349.1:7617827-7640327 GCF_038502225.1 Cherax quadricarinatus
GTGCAAATAAGGTATGTGTGCACAGGCACGGCATCTGTTGAAGATGTTTCGTAACTTGTGGTTTTTATCAGTCCTAATGATGAATTTGACATATATGCAGCATCTGGGTATTTTTATTTGTAGACGTTTCGCCATCCAGTGGCTTTGTCTATACAAATTCAAGGACGGTATGGGAAGACAAAAGAACTATATACAAAACACGAGGTAATGAGCCCCTAAGCCTTGAAGTACCGTAAAAAAAAACTGTATTTATAGCAGAGAGAGAGGGGTCAGGAGCAGCTTGGAAAAAACAGGTCACTTGTTTGAAACATGTGGGCAGGGCGTGAAGTTGAGAAGAGGCTGCCTAGCATGGATCGGTAGGCTCACTGTTTTGCTTCTTAATCCTTCTGTCATCTGATGACAGTGTCTCTGTTGGGCAGAATTAATTTGGCTAGAATACTCGAGACGCTGATATTCCCTTAGTTTTGTGTCATAGTGTTATAAATAAAAATCACCGAGGATTCCAGGCGCCGACATCTCATTACATCACTCTCCTTGATCGGTAATCTTGCTTCTTCCTACCTCATAATGTGGCTATGTGTTTCACAATGTTGGACACATCCTTTTTCAAATCATGATGGCTACAGGAATTTATATGTTCCCTAATACGCTGGTCAAGAGTCTTGCCTGTTTCCCATATTTACTGTATACTTCTTCGCATCCCCAGCAAGGGATTGTAAACATTCCAGTACAGATTTCTGTGAAGAGTTGACCACTTACGGTCTAACCAGATCCTTGATGTTGGCTGTGGAGTTGGTACTCTGCCTCTGAGCGCCGGAGGAATGATGCAGGACACATTACCGAGAGGGAAATCACTCATCGGTGTTGCCGTTGCTGTCTCTGATGGTGTGGAGGGCGCGTCTTCTCCACTCAGAGATGAAGTATGGTGGAACTGTAGCTTTTTAAAAGACAGAAAGTGTGAGCTGGAGATGCTATAGACCTTAGGGAAGCAACCAGTTATCGCTTCTCCTGTAAATTATAAATGTCAGTCTGTCGTCACGTGTGTGTAGGATATCCAGGAAAGGTTAGACTATTGTGCCTTTCCTTCTTTAGCGGTAATTTAATGACAGGCTCCATTTTTTTAAAAGGTAATAAGTAAGACACATGTGCAAGTTAGGTATCTTCATTTCGAAACGTTTCGCCCACAGAGTAGGCTTCTTCAGTCGAGTACAGAGGAGTCAGAAGAATCAGTAGAGATGTAAGACGATGTAACCAGTCCATCATTCTTGAAGACGCAGTTTTGAGGTGGTCAGTCCCTCAGCCTGTGTTGAGGATGCTCTGTTACAGAAGATTACCGGTTTGTGGTCAACAGAGAGCAGCCGTGTAGTGGGAGGATGTTTCAGTTAGCCGGGTACTGTGACCAGGTCGTCCAGCTGCTGGAGCACACCAAGCACGAGTCGCTTCATGTAGAGGTTAGACAACACAGTGCTTGTAGGGAGCCCGTGGCCATCCCATAACACTATATTTTTGTTGGAGGCTTGATCCTCCGTCCCTTTGAGTATCATTAAACACAAGGAGTGGTGGAGGCTTGATCCACCGTCCCTGTGCGTCAGTTAACACAAGTAATCAGGTGATGTAAACACACTTTCAGATATAAGAAGATAACTCAGTGTAGCCAAAACACTTCCCTGTATGGCATCAAAGAGCAGCCTTAAAAATTATATTTTATTATTCCTTTTTACTCTTCGCATTAGAAAGAATAAACAATAAATGATTATACGAATGGAGGTAAGAATGTCAGGAAGGAAGAGCGAGAAGGATAAACGCGGGGATTATTGTTATCGTTGCTGCTGCGATTTTCACTGCATCGCGTTTAACTAATGGTGCGACGATTTGCGGAATGAAATGTATTCTTGACATGCCACGCACTTGTTTATTAGCGGGATAGTGTTATATATCATGAAGCGGGATACCCGTGTGGGTCAGTGAGCACTTGAAGTGCTGGAGGTTCCCTGATGATCCTTCGTTAAACAGAAGAGCAGTGAGTTATTTTTTTTTTTTTGCACCTAAACAGACTACAAATTACTGGAGCCAGGATAAGATTTGATAGATTTTAACAGCTAGGCGGCTAGGTTATTGTCCACCCGACATCCATAATGTAAATTATCAGTGGTAGAGAAAGAAAATATGTGTTGCAGGGTACTAGCAACTAGGGCCCCACAATTCCCATAAAATGCAGCGTATAAGACCATTGCTTCTGGCCGGCTACTGCATAAGCCCTCAGAGCCCTGTGGTACCAGACTTGAGGGATGTCCTGCTTAATGGTCGCAACTGAACTGTTAGAGGCAAATGGGAAGAAGGAAAATTGCTACATCATGGAAAACTACTGTAAAAGGTATAAAATACTGACACGATGGAAAAATAATGAGAATTACAGTATAATGCGATCGTTTACTGACTTCATAATACTCACTGTGAGGGCAAACGTAGTCAGTAAAGGGTCGCATTATACTGCATTCGTGTTTATTTTTTCCAAAAGCAATACTACCATGAAAACTGAGACGTGTAAAATATATTATAGGTCAGTATCTCTGATCTGCATACCCAGCAAGGTGGTAACCATGTCAGTGAAGAATTAAGTAATAAATCATACCAGAACAGTAATTTTGTACAGAATAAGCAGCAAGGAATTGTCTGTTTTTTTTTTATTTAAAGCCAATCGACTACACATGGTATATTCTTTACACAGTTTTTGAAATAGGTATGGTTGGTTTACACATCTACTGAAATAGGTATGGATGGTTTACACAGCTTTTGAAATAGGTATGGTTGGGTTCTAGTCTTGGCGGCTGTGAAGCCGCCAAGACTAGAACCCAACCACAGTTACCACAATTTAGTAAGTACAGACACACACACACACACACACACACACACACACACACACACACACACACACACACACACACACACACACACACACACACACACACACACATACATACAAATGCACGCATCGCATCGCTCTCGACCCTAATTGAAAAAAAATCAAAATATACCTGGGTTGGAAATTAGAAGCGGCAGCAAGACGGGCTGCTGCGAGTCGGACGGAACTGGACGCCTCAAGCTTCCCAGAAATATCGAACGACGTTCTTACAAGTAACTTGGCCAATTGGAATGTTTTTGATATATAGGCAAAGGCTGCATGTTGATTATTATTATTATTATTATTATTATTATTATTATTATTATTATTATTATTATTATTATTATTATTATTATTATTAATTTATTATTATTATCAAAACTAAGCGCTAAACTCGCAAGAGGTATACATCGCTGTGCGTGTTGGTGTGAGATGTTCACTACGAATTTCTGGGTCATTATTATATTCGCCTGTGTATGGCTGTACGACTATGTATGACTGTGTACGACTGTGTATGACTTTATGACTGTATGACTGTATACAACTGTGTATGACTGTGTACGACTGTGTATGTATGACTGTGTATGACTGTGTACGACTGTGTATGACTGTATGACTGTGTATGACTGTATACGACTGTGTATGACTGTATGACTGTGTATGACTGTATGTGCACGACTGTGTACGACTGTGTACGACTGTCTACGGCTGTGTATGACTGTATGACTGTACGACTGTGTACGACTGTGTATGACTGTATGACTGTGTACAAGTGTGTATGACTGTATGACTGTGTACAACTGTGTACGACTGTCTATGACTGTGTATGACTGTATGACTGTGTATGACTGTGTATGACTGTGTATGACTGTATGACTGTGTACAAGTGTGTATGACTGTATGACTGTGTACGACTGTGTACGACTGTGTATGACTGTATGACTGTGTATGACTGTGTATGACTGTATGACTGTGTATGACTGTATGACTGTGTATGACTGTGTATGACTGTGTATGACTGTATGACTGTGTATGACTATGTACGACTGTGTATGACTGTATGACTGTGTATGACTGTGTACGACTGTGTATGACTGTATGACTGTGTATGACTGTGTATGACTGTGTATGACTGTGTATGACTGTATGACTGTGTATGACTGTATGACTGTGTATGACTGTGTATGACTGTGTATGACTGTATGACTGTGTATGACTGTGTACGACTGTGTATGACTGTATGACTGTGTATGACTGTGTATGACTGTGTACGACTGTGTATGACTGTATGACTGTGTATGACTGTGTATGACTGTGTATGACTGTATGACTGTGTATGACTGTGTACGACTGTGTATGACTGTATGACTGTGTATGACTGTGTACGACTGTGTATGACTGTATGACTGTGTATGACTGTGTATGACTGTGTATGACTGTGTATGACTGTTCAACTGATCATTGTTAAACTTTTCCCCTCTTTCTCTGGGACTCCTCAAGGGAGGGAGAGAACTACACTCACCCCCCCCCCCCATTCCCTGGGTGTAGAAGTGAGTTACATAATTTACACCAGGAAAATTTACACCAGGAAAATTTACACCAGGAAAATTCCTCCCCCTTTTTTTTATATCTCTTGAACGGCAATTACAATAATTATATATACGTATACGTTAGGCGCTAAACCCATGTGGTCCCTTCATCGGAAATTACATTAATAAAAGTAATTTCTTGTTTGTGAGTGAGGAGGGACGGGAGGAGGGAGGGAAGGGGGGGGAGAGGTTGGAGGGAAGGGGGGGAGAGGTTGAAGGGAACGAGGGAGAGTGAAGGAGGGGGGAGGGGAAAAGAGATGGAGGGGAATGAGGGAGAGTGAATGAGGGGGAGGGGAAAAGAGATGGAGGGGAACGAGGGAGAGTGGAGGAAGGGGGAGGGGAACGAGGGAGAGTGAATGAGGGGGGAGGGAAAAGAGATGAGAGTGAAGGACGGGGGAGGGGAAAAGAGATGGAGCGGAACGAGGGAGAGTGGAGGAAGGGGGAGGGGAAAAGAGATGGAGGGGAACGAGGGAGAGTGAATGAGGAGGGAGGGAATTACTTAAACACAATCGTTACGATATAAAACTCACTAGGAAGGTAAGTGAGGAGCTTAACCTTGTTATAAAGGACTTGACTTGTAAAGTTGTTATGAAGCCACTAACATCAGGGAGAGCAGCGGGTAAAGTTGTCATGAAGCCACTAACATCAGGGAGAGCAGCGGGTAAAGTTGTCATGAAGCCACTAACATCAGGGAGAGCAGCGGGTAAAGTTGTCATGAAGCCACTAACATCAGGGAGAGCAGCGGGACTCTGGCGTCTGTCTACCTCGTACATAAACTCAACATCGTATCCTTTGATAAAATACAAAATATAAAATTCAATTAAATTAAAAACACGATGAATAAAAAGACAGTACTTTTCGTAGTGTTTTCTTCGTGGTTGTTACTGGTGGTGGCCGTAGTGTTGTGCGGAACTACGCTCTACCTGAAGAACCTCAGCCAGAGCTTAGCCGAGAGCTACCACCAGATCATGATGGTGGTCAAGCAGCATGTTCAAGGTAAGTTATCATGGCATCGCTCAGTCTGGAGTGTTGTCATGGGTCCTCCCCAGTACGCTCACTCCTCGATGGTCCTCACAGATGTGTACTTCAGCGGCATTCCCTTCATCGGGAGAGTGTTCCAGTTGGCCGGATACTATGGCCAGGTCGTCCAGCTGCTGGAGTACGCCAAGCACATGAAAGTCAACGTGGAATTCGTCAAGATTCCCTTCTCCCTCGTCGGTACCCTCAGCGTCATCCTGGGGGCTGCAGCAGTAGTAGGCGCTACAGTCTGGTGTTATTACAGGCTCCTCGTGATGTTCGAGTTGACGTGGGACGATATGGTCTTGCTCGAGGTGGAGCCAGCCGGCCTCCTCCTCAAGTCTGCCAGCTGCAACAGGGAGAAGCCTCGTGGCTTAACTAAAAAGGAGGAACTCAGGCGCTTCACGGAGTTGGTTAAAGAGAATGACCTTCGTGACTTCATCTGGGAACACCTTAAAGACATCGTGAAGGATCACTTTGCTTGCTTGGTGAAGGACAGCAGACTCGAGGAAGTAGTTAAAGGTCACGTCTCGAGGATGCTTGAGGAGTACGTCACCGCTGAGCGGATCCAAGAGCTAGCTTCTTTCGGGCGAGACGTGAGAGGGCACCCAGAATGCGACATTTCGCATTATTACGAGTTTCCAGACAAATTCATGGTCGGAAATCTGGCGAAGAGTTCCAGGAATGCTGATGGTGCCCAGAGCTTCAGTGACCCTTATACTGCCCAGAGCTTCAGTGACCCTTATACTGCCCAGAGCTTCAGTGACCCTGATGCTGCCCAGAGCTTCAGTGACCCTGATGCTGCCCAGAGCTTCAATGAGCCTGATGCTGTCCAGAGCTTCAGTGACCCTGATGCTGCCCTGCGCTGCAGTGACCTTGATGCCTCCCAGTGCTGCAGTGACTTTGACTCTTATGCTTCCAAGCACTGCAGTGATTCTGATGTTGCCGTGGGCAACAGTGGCCCTGATGTCGCCCAGGACTACAGTGACCCTGATGTCGCCCAGGTCTACATTGACCCTGATGTCGATCAGGTATACAGTGACTCTGATGATTATGATGCCTCCCAGGACTACAATGGCTCTGATGTCTCCCAGGGCAGCAGTGATTCTGATGACTCTCAGAGCAGCAGTATCTCTGGTACCTTCCAGGACTACGATGATCATGATGCCTCCCAGGACTACAATGGCTCTGATGCCTCCCAGGGCTACAGTGACTCTGATGACTCCCAGGGCAGCAGTGATTCTGATGACTCTCAGAGCAGCAGTATTTCTGGTACCTTCCAGGACTACGATGATCATGATGCCTCCCAGGACTACAATGGCTCTGATGCCTCCCAGGGCTACAGTGACTCTGATGCCTCAGCAGTGATTCTGATGACTCACAGAGCAGCAGTATCTCTGGTACCTTCCACGACTACGATGATCATGATACCTCCCAGGACTACAATGGCTCTGATGCCTCCCAGGGCTACAGTGACTCTGATGCCTCCCAGGGCTACAGTGACTCTGATGCCTCCCAGGGCAGCAGTGATTCTGATGACTCTCAGAGCAGCAGTATCTCTGGTACCTTCCAGGACTACGATGATCATGATGCCTCCCAGGACTACAATGGCTCTGATGCCTCCCAGGGCTACAGTGACTCTGATGCCTCCCAGGGCAGCAGTGATTCTGATGACTCTCAGAGCAGCAGTATCTCTGGTACCTTCCAGGACTACGATGATCATGATGCCTCTCAGGACTACAATGGCTCTGATGCCTCCCAGGACTACAATGACTCTGATGCCTCCCAGGACTACAATGACTCTGATGCCTCCCAGGACTACAATGACTCTGATGCCTCCCAGGACTACAATGATTCTGAGGATTCCAATTTTAAGATGAAATCACATCTCCGGTGCCGCGTATCCGAGAGAAACTCTCTCTACACATTGTCAGTAGAGGGAACACTACAACGCGCTTTTCACCAGGAACAAAGCGTCATTGAGCTGGAGCTGGAGCATAGGGAGGAACCTTACACCTCAGTCGAAGTCAATAAATTGATGTGTCACTTGGCTCAGAAGTTGAACTTCGTGACGAACCTTCCCGGAGAATGGAACAACGATCGTATAAGAGAACGACTCGTGGAATGTTTTGATATGCAACACCTCCTCTTACCTCCCTTGAGGCTGTTGAGGTTCCAGTGATAGACAGCAACACCTCAGACGGCGGATAGCCACTGAATCGAGTTAAATACCGTCCAGCAGTAGAGAGAGTCGTCGTGTTATATACCGTCCAGCGGCAGAGTTGTGTTGTAATAATGTTGGTTGTTAAAGATTCGCCAGTATTCTCCCGGCCCGGGCCCTTCCAAGTGGTGGCCCGGCACTGGCTCCCTGTCTAGGGAGTGTCTGACACCTAAGTCTCCCATGGGAGGAGGCACAAGTACCCCCCTCATCTTGTGAGCTACAAACTCGGGCTCTGGCACCAACCCTGCTCTAGAAGGGCAGGGGTGACGATCATCTTCTTTCTTGGCCCTCCGGTTGGAGGGTGTCGTCGTTTTCTATCTTGCGCTGACTTCCCCGAAGAGAGGTGCAGTCGGGCAGAGGCATCAGTTACAGGGTCGATTGGAGCCACACCCCAGCTTTAGCGAACAGCAAAGTGCTGGGGAAACTTATCTTCATGGTGAATGGTCATGGATAGTCGTGATAGAGGAGGGTACCGTCTTCAAGGTCCCTATTCTGAAGCATCCTGAATTTCCTCTTAGAGGTGTACTCGACTTCCACAAGGTGTTGGGTTTTGGCAGTGAGTAGTCTGGTCATGTCTGCAGTGGTGTATGTCACAGTTTGGTCGTAGGTATACTTGACTGTTCCGTCCTGGAGGTGCTGATGGATTTCTGAAGACAGCATTCTGTTCTTATACTGCTTGGTTGTGTAGAAGTATAACCCCTCAAGGAAGGTTCCTTGATGTTGGTGTGGGGCTCTTCATTTAGGGAATTGGATCTGTGCTCCAGTTCCCCGAATTAAGCCTGAATGCCTTCCACATCCCCCCCCCCAGGCGCTGTATAATCCTCCGGGTTTAGCGCTTCCCCTTTGATTATAATAATAATAATAATAATAATAATGTGTAGAAGTATACACCCTTCAGGCATCGGACTTGTTGTGGTGCAGCAGTGGCACCGTGAGGTGCATCTGCAGTTTCTTGTTTTTTTTTTCCCAGAGCACTGCTTACTCACGATGCATTACTCTAACAGAGTAAAGATCAAACCAGCGAGTGGCACAACCAATGAGTCGTCCAAACTAGCACTTGCAGCTGTCGTTAGTGGCAGGCTGCAAGTCAAATGTAATGCGATTTTATCGCTCAAGGAGGCCTTTGTTGTCGTCTGTACAGACGACACAGAGGCTGAGAAACTACTTACCACTCTACGAGACCAGGGATTTCTTGTCTTGACTTCCCCAGCACTGAGGGCCAGGAGAACTGTTCCTCAAGCGACTCGACAACCTTATCACTGTACAGGTCACTGAAGAAATCAAGTCATCTATCGAAGCAAAGAACCCTTAGGCCAAGGTGGACTTCATTACTAAAATACCAAATGTTTCATCCATGCTGAAGGTCACCTTCAGTGACGTCAACATGGCAACCAGAGCTCTCGCTGAGGGCTTGGCTATTCACTGCTTCCACATCAACCCAGCCTTCATCGAAGCAGAGAAATTCCAACATATCTCACAGTGCTATATTTGTTACTCATACTTACACACCACAAATGATTGTCCTACCAAGGACAAGAAGTTCTGCTTCACCTGTGGCCGCGAGGGTCATGACTTCAAGAATTGCACTACTGCTTCACCACCTAAATGCTTGAACTGCAAGAATGACCACCATACTCTTGCTGCCAGGTGCCCTACCAGAAGAGACATACTCAAGAAACAACAACAACAAAAGAAACCCAACCCACAAGCAACCACATATTCTGCTATCGCCAAGCTTCAAGCAGACACTACCAAGATACTACATGCCACGCAAGCTGCTCCCACCACTTCCCTGCCAGTACCTACTGCCGACTCCACAAAGATTCTTTGTTGCATTATGTATGCTCATGTACAGAATGCAGCTGAGTCTGGTTCCTTCAACACCACCATCAATGAACTTTTCAAACTAAATAATATGCCTGGCCTCACATTCCCTGCATCACCACCCTCCACTGAGATCCTAAAATCTACTGCAAATATTACCAGCATCACCGCTGCTCCACCGCTGCCACAACCTCCACTGGACACAGAGATGGACCAATCAGAGACCACTGAGACGTCGGCAAACCCCACTAATGAGAGTCCACTACCGCTTGCATCCACTGCTAGAGCAACTGACCAGTCGGAAATCTCGTCTTCACCAGTTCACCCACCAGCTAATAATGTTCGTAGAATTACCGACAATATGTAAAGTAAAAGGACACAAGTGCAACTAATGTGACATTTTATTGTGGCAACGTTTCGCTCTCCAGGAGCTTTATCAATCCGTAACCGTCCAGCGGTAGAGTCGTGTTAAATGCCGCTCAACGGGGCATGGGAGCCAGGGAGGGGTGCTCGCCTCCGGGCGTCTTCCGGCCCCCGACCGGGACCCCAACGCGAACGCTAGCCGGGCTACGACATAAATACTATATACACGAAATAATTCCGTTTTGACCACGCTGAGAAGATATGGTCTACGTATATTAACTATATCTGACCAGTTTGCCGGAAATGCTCTGCATATTAAGGGACTTTCTGTATGCACACTTAAACGCCATTCACCTTTGCACAAACCTTGTATCACGCTGAAATAAAGTATTATTATTATTAAGTTTCAGCAATGAATGGGAAGCTGGAGGAAAACTCCCGTTGATGTTTTGATCAGCCGATACAAGGAAATGAAACTGAGTATATATGACGTGACTTGGTAAATGGACTCTCTCCTGTGTCCCGGTTATTTATGTATTGTTCCAGTCATGGTATTGCGCCCTTTTGTTCTATATTATTATTATTATTGTCAAAACGAAGCGCTAAACCTACGAGGGTCTTATAGAACAGTCTTTTATATATAAATATTGTGGATAGAAGGTCAGGTCAGTGTCTCTTATTTTCAGCAACGGCTTGATCAAGTTCTTGGAGGGCAAAACACAGCTGTAAAAAATCTCATTATTCACTCTTGTGTCCCTATTACAAAAAAAAAAAAAGGTTAAACTTGAGTAATAGATAAAAATCAATTGGTGAGTGACGCTGTGGTTCCCTGGCCCTGGTTGTGTCCCCTCGGGATTACACATTACAGTGTGTTTATCAATATTATACGCAATTATCATGCGCGTTCGCCCTATCCAGTCGGATTAGCTGACGTGTTGAAAATGCAGCGTTGCCCGCTGTTATTTTCTTCCGTCCTCACTACATTTTCTTTCATTTTTTTTTTTTTGAGGGGGAGGTGGGGATTTTATATCACTTCTCTCTTTTTTTTTCCTCTTCTTTCTCATTTTCCTCCTCTTCTTTCTTACTTTTCAACTCTTCTTTCGTCTCCTCCTCCTTTTCTTCTTCTTCTTCTCCTACTCCTGCACTGCAGAGTAAATACAAGTTAGGTTACACTAGTTTACAAGCGAGTGTCACACGAGGTGGTGGACATTTATCAGTGATCTGTGAGTGCTATATTACTGGTACGTAAACATTACTGTGTGTGTGTGTGTGTGTGTGTGTGTGTGTGTGTGTGTGTGTGTGTGTGTGTGTGTGTGTGTGTGTGTGTGTGTGTGTGTGTGTGTGTGTGTGATGGCTTGGTTAGGTCAGAAAGAAGGTAATGAAGGAGTCAATAAACAAGAGGATAAAGAAACGATAATAAAGATGGTAGTAATCCGCTGAGCAGTAGGGGTAAGGGGAGAAAGGAGAGGGAAGAAGGAAGAGGGGAACATGGAGAAAAGAAAGAATGGAAACAGTGCAGTAGTATTCTCTAGTTATTCCTGCCTACACACACACACACACACACACACACACACACACACACACACACACACACACACACACACACACACACACACACACGAGTGACCTAGTAGCGACTAGCGAAGAGGCGGGGCCAGGAGCTGTGAATCGACCCCTGCAACCACACAGAGGTGAGTACACACACGCCGTGCTTGCCTACCATCACAGAAGCGACTGTCTCACCTTAATGCTGCTTTCTGCCTCAGCATTATCTTCATATATCGCTTTGTACCATCATAACCCGGGTGTTTATCGTCTGCATCCATCGTATCGTGAGTGACTATCGTTTTGTGACTTACATCGTGCGACGACTATTACCGTCTGACGTATCGTGGGTGATTATCACTTTGTGATGCTATATCGTGGCTAATTATTTTTTTTCATTTGTCATATCGTGAGTGTTCATCCTTTCGTGACATGTTATTTTTTTTTTAAGTTTTTATATCGCTCGATCGTTCATTCATTCGTGGGTCCTGGATTCCACTCACTCATTCCACTCACTGACTTCAGCGGATTTCCAGAAGCAGTCCAGGATTTTATTTTTTATTTTTGTTTTACGAAAGTTTGTGAAGGAGGCATGTAGAGGGAAATAATTTGCTGGAATTGGCTCTGGCTAACAAGGATTTTCTGATAAATAATCTTCAGGTAAATGAAGAGCTTGGAGGAAGTGATCACGAAGAGCATGAAGGAAATGATCACGAAGAGCCTGGAAGAAGTGATCACGAAGAGTTTGGAGGAAGTGATCTCGAAGAGCTTGGAGGAAACGAACGAAGAGCTTAGAGAAAGTGAGCGAAAAGCTTGGAGGAAGTGATCACGAACCACCGAGTTCCAGCGGTTCACGGAGCTGCCGTAATAACGATACTGAATCTAGGTTATATAAACGTTTTAGAAAACCCACAAGTTGAAGAATGAGACACTTGTGCAACACTTGGGAATCTTTACCTAGGAAACCTTTCTCCAGCCAGTGGCTTCTTCAGTCCAATACAGAGAAGAACAGTGGAAGATGAGGAGGAGTTTGAGGTAATCAGTCCCTCAACCTGGAGTCGATGTGTTCAGTCTATCAGTCTCAAGATGTCTCATTCCCCAGTAAAATTAAGGTTCCTGATTTTCGTGCGGTGGATGCTGTTGGGATGAGAGATTACTTGGAGTGTCGCCTGGAGTCAAATCTGTGATCATCAGGAGGAGGATCTGATAGAGGGAATGGTTTCCAATTCGACATTTTCCGGAGCATAGTACAAGTTGTTCAGTGCACCTATATCATATATTCCTAATAGAGAAATCAGATCAAAAATAAATGAATCTACATGATGAATAATAGACTTCGATGTCTTCTGGGTGAGCAGAGAGGCATTTATAGGCGAATCAAAAGGTTTCTACCTCTTTTTCACCCGTCCCTGGCTTCCTCTCGTATAAATACTGGCTTCCTTACCTTCGTGGGTTAGTGTGGGACTAGTTAATGGTCCAAGTCGGACCGAAACGTCGTCATAAAATTCCTTCTCGTATGTGCAGTTATTTGTGCATATACGAAAATTAGAGAAAGAAATAGGCCAACTTAAATGTAACGCAAGTCGACTCTCACTTAGTGACAAAGTAATGTGTACAATTTTTAACACTTATTTCATCTCTGCTTTTTTTACACAAGAGGACACAAATGAAATTCCAGAAATCATTAATTTGACTGGTCAAGACGACAATAACTTATACATGATCAGAGTCTCTAGTGACACGGTCCTCAAAGAAACTGATAGACTAAATTCAAACAAATCACCAGGCCATGACGAACTGTCTTCAAGGGTTATAAAGGAATGTGAGGAGGAACTTAGTAAACCATTAACAAATCACTACAAACGGGTATCGTACGAGATACGCGGAAAACGGTAAATGTGATACTTATTTACAAATCGGGAGATAGGTTGTTAGCTTTGGATTTTTAACCCCAGAGAGTCAGCTACCTAGGGTAACCCAAGAAAGACAGTGCATCATCAAGGGATTGTCTGTCTTAGTTCCATTGGGGTCCTCAATCTTGTCTCCCAGGATGCGACCCGCACTAGTCGGCTAACATACTTCAATTGCAGGAAAGTTAGTGGAATCAATAATTGCTGACGAAATTCCAAGCCATCTTGAAAAATATAATTTAATCAATGAATCTCAGCAATGTTTCACGAAGGGGCGTTCTTGGTAGTGAATATAATATTGAGTATATGGACTTCAGCAAGAACTTTGATAGAGTTCCACACAGGAGACTGTTGAAGAAAGTAACAGCACACGGAATAGGTGGGGAAATTATTTCCTGGGTGGAAGCATAGTTGACAGATAAACAAAAGAGAGAGTTTACATAGACGGGGAACAATCAGAGTGGAGAACCTTCACCACTGGTGTTCCACAGGGGTCAGTATTGGGCCCCTTGTTATTCATAACGCACATAAATGGTATAGATGGAGTAAAGAGATGGGACCCTTTACCACCGGTGCTCCACAGGAGTCAGTACTGGGCCCCTTGTTATTCACAATACACATAAATGGTATAGATGAAGGAGTAAATAGCGATATAAGCAAGTTTGCCGAGACACTAAAATAGGCCGTCAAATAAATTCTGATGACACAAGAAAACTACAAATGACTTAAACAGGTCGATATTGTGGTCGGACAAATGGTAGATGCAGTTTGATGTTGACAAATGTAAAGTTTTATTCCAGGAAAAAAAAAGAGAATAACCACGTTGCCTTTAAACTAAATAATATAGATATCGATCAAACTGAACGCGAGAAAGACTTTGAGAATTCCGTCTTTAATTCCTTATCCCTGTATATTCTTATCCGGCTCTCCTGCAAGATTCTCTTTATTCTACGGTTTAATCTGTTCTATATATTTCGTACAATCTCTCATGTTCCTTCTCTTTGTTTCTCTGTGTCTCTGACTGAACCATAGTCTCTCTTTCTCTGTTCTTCTAATTTCTTTTCGTTATGCTGGGTATTAGTTGTTCCTTTGCCTCTTGGTACTCTGACTCTTTTAACTCCGTCCTTCGTGTATTACTGTTCATGAAGCTGTGTATTGTATTTACATCTACGCACTTATATGTAGTAGCAGAGAATTGTTTGTCTATTATTATTATTATTATTATTATTATTATTATTATATGCTTATAAAATGTTTTAATTTTAGGTACCTATTTAATATAAGGTGCAATACGTTTTGCCTGGGAGTCGAACCCGGGACTTCTTGGTTGTGTGCCTGGCGGTGTGACCACTGAGCTACGGGGGTAATGTCGTGTCTTGTTACTTGCTCACGTACCCAAGTCGCCGGTAGGGGACAATGTGCGCTACCCCAGTGCTACCTAGCACCTTACCTGCCATCCAGGCTCCCCCCTGGCAAACCCCTGGTACCCCCTGACACCCACTGGCACCTTGAAGCGTGCCAAAGGGTCCCAGTGCCTGCATTCTTGATTGTGTGTGTGTGTTTATACTCCTCTATGACCTCTAACCCCTCCATCGTCCCCCCTCCCTCTAAATACCCCTCCCCTCCCCTCCAACCCCAATGACTTAACCTCAACACAGAACCCGTAACACAAGACTATAGCAATCAATTCCCTAATCCTTCCTCTATCCTCGTTCCCCCACCCCCTCTCTGATCTTCTCCCCCTCTCCTCCTGACTTCCCGTTCTTCTCCCCCTTCCCCTCCTCCCCCTCCAGTCTAGGTATCTTGTAGGTTGTTACCATATCTCCCTTCCTTCTTCTCTCCTTCAAGACTGTCTAGCCTCTCGCCATAGTTCAGACCTCTCGACTAGTTTAGTTGCAAATGTTTGGATTTCTGCATCTTTCTCAGTGGTGCCATCAATGCCAGCGCTGC
This sequence comes from Cherax quadricarinatus, assembly GCF_038502225.1. Taxonomy (NCBI): domain Eukaryota; kingdom Metazoa; phylum Arthropoda; class Malacostraca; order Decapoda; family Parastacidae; genus Cherax; species Cherax quadricarinatus. Next base: position 7,633,149 of record NC_091349.1, read on the forward strand.
GCACTGCGCCAGAGCTCTGACGTAATTCGTGCTCAACGTCTTTAAATGATTATTTTTAGATGTTCCTGAAGACATTTCTAAGATTAGCTTCGCTTGCATGTGCTGCCGAGGTTATGTGGTTAACGAGTAATTCTGGTGATATGTTCGGCGTAATGTTCACCCCAACATTCTTGACCTTGTACGCCCCCTTTTTTTCCACATCTTCTTCCTTAGCGATTATTGAATTTGCTTGATCTTACAGTGGTTCAGATTGAACTCAAGCAGCCCATTGTTTGACCACTATCCCGTAGCTCGGTTGGTAGCGCACTCAGCTCACACCGAGGTCCGTGGTTCGATCCCCGGTACAGGTGGAAACACTAGGGCATCTTTCCTTACACTTGCTGTCCCTGTTCACCTAGCAATAAAATAGGTACCTGGATATTAGTCGACTGGTGTGGGTCGCATCCTGGGACAAAATTAAGCAAAGTTACCAGAAATGCTCTGCATAACCAGGGGCTTTTTATATAGACCGTCACTGATGTTAGCTATGGTATGTATACGTTGTATCATATACTTACTGCTCACATTAGATTCAGGATATTGGAAAATATCGGCACATGTATGTGTGTTCACCTATATGTTGCAGGGGTCGATTCACAGCTCGTGTGTGTGTGTGTGTGTGTGTGTGTGTGTGTGTTTGTGCGTGTGTACGTCTACGTGTGTTTGTGTGCGTGTGTACGTCTACGTGTGTTTGTGTGCGTGTGTACGTCTACGTGTGTTTGTGTGCGTGTGTACGTCTACGTGTGTTTGTGTGCGTGTGTACGTCTACGTGTGTTTGTGTGCGTTTGTACGTCTACGTGTGTTTGTGTGCGTGTGTACGTCTACGTGTGTTTGTGTGCGTGTGTACGTCTACGTGTGTTTGTGTGCGTGTGTACGTCTACGTGTGTTTGTGTGTGTGTGTACGTCTACGTGTGTTTGTGTGCGTGTGTACGTCTACGTGTGTTTGTGTGCGTGTGTACGTGTACGTCTGCGTGTGCGTGAGATTATCATGAGCAACTAAAGACCAGTACAGTCACGCGATGGGTTAGAATTATGGGCAAGAGTTTGTGTGTGTGTGTGTGTGTGTGTGTGTGTGTGTGTGTGTGTGTGTACTCACGTATTTGTGGTTGCAGGGGTCGATTCACAGCTCCTGCCCCCTCCTCTTCACTGATTTCTACTACGTTAGGTCCTCTTTCTCCCTGCTCCATGAGCTTTATCATACCTCATCCTAAAACTATGTATGGTTCCTGCCTTCACTACATCACTTGCCAGACTATTCCACTTCCTGACAACTCTGTCAGTAAAAAGTACTTCCGAACATCTCTCTGACTCATCTGAGTCTTCAACTTCCAACTGTGACCCCTTGCTTCTGTGTCCCCTCTCTGGAACATCCTGTCTCTGTCCACCTTGTCAATTCCTCGCAGTATTTTGTATGTCGTTATCATGTCTTCCCTAACCCTTCTGTCCTCCAATGTCGTCAGGCTGATTTCCCTTAACCTTTCTTTGAAGAACATTTCCCTGATCTTTGGAACTACCTTCTTGACGTGCTTGACCAGGTGTGGGTTCCAAACTGGTGCTGCATACTCCAGTATGGACCAAACGTACACGGTGTATAATCTTGAAAGATTCCTTACTGAGGTATTGAAACGCTGTTCTCAGGTTTGCCAGGCGCCCATATGCCGTAGCAGTCATCTGGTTGATGTGCGCCTCAGGAGATATGCTCGGTATTATATTCACCCCAAGATCCTTTTCCTTGTGTGAGGTTTGCAGTCTTTTGCCACCTATCCTATATTCTGTCTGCGGTCTTCTTTGCCCTTCCCTGATCTTCATTACTTTGCATTTGGTGGGATCAAATTCGAGGAGCCAGTTGCTGGACCAGGTGTCCAGCCTGTCCAGGTCTCTTTGTAATCCTGCCTGGTCCTCATCTGATTTAATTCTCCTCATTAACTTCACATAATCTGCAAACAGGGACACTACTGAGTCCACCCCTTCCGTCATGTCATTCACATATACCAAAAATAGCACTGGCCCTAGTAATGACCCCTGTGGAACCCCGCTCGTCACAGGCGCCCACTGTGATAACTCGTCACATACCATGACTCGCTGTTGCCTCACTGTCAGGTATTCTCTGATCCATTGCAGTGCCCTTCCTGTTATACGTGCCTGAACCTCTAGCTTTTGCACTAATCTCTTGTGAGGAACTGTGTTGAAGGCCTTCTTGCAGTCCAAGAAAATGCAATCTACCCACCCCTCTCTCTCTTGTCTTCCGTTACCTCGTCATAAATCTCCAGAAGGTTTGTGACACAGGATTTGCCTTCCATGAATCTGTGCTGGTTGTCGTTTATAAGCTTGTTCCGTTCTAGGTGTGTGTGTGTGTTATCGTATTTTATTCACCAATTTGTACTTGCCTATTTATGGTTCAGGAGGTCGATCCGCGGCTCCTGACCCTGCCAGGTACCTTCACACGAGTGGTTTCACAGGATCCCTGCCTCGTGGTCTCTGTCGTACTCGTCCCTAAAACTGTGTATTGTATTTCCTCCCATCACATCCTTATCTAAGTCTTTCCACTGCATGGAGATACTCTAACATCCTGAGGTAACCCATGACACTCTGTGTCATGGGTTACCACTGATACCGTCTGGCTGGCCTCAGAGAATTTCTCCTCGTATCTGTTACTGAATTGTATCGTTGATTAGCTCCTGACGACGCACGAGAGTGCGAGAGATCTAGAATTGAAGATTTCCATCTCCAAGTGGCTTGTTCTGTACTCTTAAGATCACCTGTTTGCTACTGTATTGCATCCAGGTGAGTACAGATAGCGCGTCTGTCTGGCACTCAGCAGACGGAGGATCAATCCTCCACAACGCCTTGCGCTGGATGACCCACACAGATTTAGCGCTTTACGTGAATGATTTATTTGTTTATCCCACAAGGTTAGGTTAGGTTAGGTTAAGTAAGGTTAGGTTAGGTTAGGTTAGGTTAGGTTAGGTTAGGTTAAGTAAGGTTAGGTTAGGTTAGGTTAGGTTAGGTTAAGTAAGGTTAGGTTAGGTTAGGTTAGGTTAGGTTAGGTTAAGTAAGGTTAGGTTAGGTTAGGTTAGGTTAGGTTAGGTTAAGTAAGGTTAGGTTAGGTTAGGTTAGGTTAGGGTAAGTAAGATTAGGTTAGGTTAGGTTAGGTTAGGTTAAGTAAGGTTAGGTTAGGTAAGGTTAGGTTAGGTTAGGTTAAGTAAGGTTAGGTTAGGTTAGGTTAGGGTAGGTTAGGTTAGGTTAAGTAAGGTTAGGTTAGGTTAGGTTAGGTTAGGTTCTCAGTAGTAGTAACCAGTAGATGACTCACTACCAACCGTCTCTGCCTGAGTCACTGTCTGTATTCACATTGCCGCTGACCACAGCAGTATTTCAAAGACCCCCCTCACATATGGGTACTGTGGGCGGTCAGTTATACGAGAGTGAGCAAGGAGGCAGGTCACGGCTGTTTGGCTCTTCCATACTTACCGTTATAATTATACGTACTTCCAGCCTACGTGAGTATTACTTTACCCTATCCACGTGTTCGAACCCCCACATGATAAATGGTGGCACCGGTGTGAGCGTGGATTTAAGCTTTTTTTAAGGGTATTTCAAGACGTTAGAAGACTGTGAGTAGCCGGCGGGTCAAAGGTGAACCGTAGCTAGCCGCTTACCCTCACTCACAACCTCCAGCCTGCAAGCCTGTTGCAGCCGTTTCAAGCTTCCTGGTTTAGTTCGTGTGCTAATTGCTTCAATCTCCGAGGGGTTGACCCGGATTTTGCAATTAAGCCAGTCAGTAAGCCAGACTGTGAAGAACGCCAGTCATCCTGTCATCCAGCCTGTCTCCTCTCATCCACCTGCTCCTTCATGCTGTGTGCATCGTTACCCGTCTTCCAGTCAGCCATTCTCGTGGGTTAAGCCAGTCAGCCAACCCAGCTTCTAACCCAGCTGAGAGAGAGAAGTAAGCCATGCAAGTTCCTCTGAAGTATTGTCTCATATATCGCTTTGTGCTCCCTGTTGGATGCTAAGAGTGAATTTCACCATTCCTGTGGCATAGAGTGGTTTATCAAGCCACCTTCGTGGGTAGTGAGTGGAGTGCGCGCCAGTGGGTGCCAGCGAGCGTCACTCCCACCACCACCCATCCACTCTACTCACACCACCACCAGCCATCCACCTCATCTACCTGTGGTTGTTTGCACCCTAGTACCGGGTCCTAATACTGTTTTGGCTCACATAATTGGTCAAGAGATTGTAGCTGAGCGCCACCAATAAAGCCAGTTATGTGAGTTCACCGAGAAAGTGCATTTCTTCCGACAACAGTGAGTGTAGGAGGCGTCAGTCATCACTGCGCAAGACAACCTTCGACAATCTACCCTCATCACCAGTCATCACCGTCGACTACTCCCGACTCCAGTGATAATTTTCTGTTTAAAGACATTTGCGTGTGTGAGACATTTATAGTGAATTTCTTGTGTACTCTAAGCCTTGTATTTTCAGTGTAGACTCAGTGTTTCTTTGACTCATTATTTTTGCAATATTTTTCAGTGTTATCGCTCATCTCATATTTTTTTTATCTGTGTTTTTTTTATGCTACTCTCTGTCTGTAGTAAGTATTATTGTGTAGTGTACCAGTCAGTCACTCCGTGTGAAGTGATTCATTTTTTTATTGTATTCTTTCAGCATTGTATTCTCCAGTATTTGTCATTGTATTTCATGCAGTGATATTCACCCCAGTTTACCAAATTATCCATTTATTTCTATGTGTGTCTTTTTTCGTATGCCAGCAGTGTCTCATTCCTCTAATTTTTTCGCAGACTTGTGTACCATTATTTTTGCCAGCAAATTTTTGTCGTATCAGTCACAGCAAGATTTTGTTGTAAGAATATACTATGATAATGAATACGTGATTAAGTGTTGTGTGCCCCGCCACTTGTAAGTGTTACACTTGCCTCACCACTTTAAGTGTTATACTTCCAGTTTTATTCCTTGTTTTATTTTTATTCGTATTGTTTATATTTCTTTGAACAAATTCACTCTTGATGTAATTTCAATTACTTTTAACATAAAGTGTTTTCTTTACTCTGTTTGAGTAAATTGTTTTGTCTAATTTACAATTAAGAGTTAAAGTGTTCAATCAGTTTTTCTTCATATTTTTATTTTATTATTTAACCTGAGTTTTCCCAGTGAGACTTTATTATTGCAGTGATTATTTCTACACCTTATTTTGTTGAACTTGTTCTGCAGTGAATTATTTTGTTGAACTTGTTCTGCAGTGAATTATTTTCTTTTATTGATATTTTTATGCATTATTATTCTCAGTTCATTATTGCATCTTGTTTTTCATTTTATTAATTTTCCTGATGTTGTCTTTGCATTATATTTTAATTTTGTTTATGCATTCTTAGAAAATATTTAAATTTCCCAGTTAACAATTTAGTAATTTTATTTTATACTTTTTACATTGATTTAAAATTTTATTAGTTAATTTCTTTATTAGCAAGAGTAAAGACAGCTCATTTTGCATTGAATTCAGTCTCTAGTAATATTTTTACTTGTATATTTCAATGTAATTTTTTTTTCTTGGCCAATAGTCCTTTACATTGAGTTGTCCTTCCTCTTGCAGTGTATCTTAGACATTTTTTTTTTATTACTTCTGCAGAATTAGTTGGATCTCTTTTATTTAAATTTTAGCATTTTGTATCATTTTTATTGTTCATTAGTTTTGCCTTATTTGTTCTCGTGCAACTTCTTTGCCATTATGTCTCACATACCGTCAAGTGATACTTTAGTGAATGTCGACACTCAGACCTCTCAGGCTACTGCTGCTGCTGTCATCAGTCCTCACAGTTCCTTAGCGACTGACAGACCGACCCAGACACTGAGATACTATAGTTATACTCCTGATTCCCTTGATGCGTTACCTTTATTCAATGGCCATGTACATAGTCTTGAAGCATGGTTTACTGCCATTCGTTCTCGTGCTAATGCTCTAGTTGAAGGTCCTCCTTCTGAGGAAAGTCTTATCAGACTTGCGAAAGAAGCTCTTCATCGATCCCCTGCTGCTGTTCACGTTGTTGATCTCCTTGATATGCGAGACTTCAGGAATCTTACTAAGTGGTCACAATATGAGGAACTGATTCGTTCTTTCCTTGTCCCAGTAAAAACAGCTGATCCATATGTCGTTCTTAGGGAACTAGTGAATGCTACACCCATGACTAATGAATCGTTGAGTGCCTTTGCTGTTAGATTAGACAAACTTTTATCATCATTTATCAATGCTGTCCAGTCCTCAGCTTTTGTCCCTGACGAGGTTAAACCATTCACAGAACCGTTTGCTAAAATAGCAGCTTTTGGAGCAATCAAAGAACTAATGCCGCCTGCTTCCGTGTGTGCTTATGAGGCTAATCCTCCAACTGTGACGATGGAACCACTTACAGCCCTAAATCATGTACGTTCCTTGTGCCCCCAGGGTACTTTCCCATGTATTAAAAGTAATTTCACACCTATGCCTCAGTCTGCACCACCTCTTGTTTGCGCCACAGAGACAAATCGTGGTCGTCAACCATCTCCGCGATCACCAAGGACCAGTGTACAGAGTCATTATAAACCTCGTAGTATTCATAGTACATTCAGTAACCATAGTCGGCGGACTTGTTACAACTGTGGTTTCCGTGGCCATATTGCAATTAATTGTCCTGATAGTTACCCTAAGAGGCGTCGTACTGATGATGAGTACCAGTCACTGCCGTACTGTACTTATCATAGAATACATGGACATGACAGATCTGAGTGCAATGCTCTCTACAACCTTCAGTACTCTAGGTCTTTCCGTGGCCGTTCCAACCGCAGAACCCGTAGAGGAAACAGACGTCGTGGTTCTCAAACTAACCAGAACCAGGTAAGACACATATGCAACAGTTAGGTATCTTTATTTCGAAACGTTTCGCCTACACAGTAGGCTTCTTCAGTCGAGTACAGAAAAGTTGATAGAAGCAGAAGATACTTGAAGACGATGTAATCAGTCCATCACCCTTAAAGTTTTGAGGTGGTCAGTCCCTCAGTCTGGAGAAGAGCATTGTTCCATAGTATGAAACAATATGGAGATGAAGTGACAGGATGGAGCCTTATATAGCGCCAGGAGGTGAGACATAGGTCACT
>NC_091349.1:7647827-7663717 GCF_038502225.1 Cherax quadricarinatus
TTACTCTACCCACCACTCCACACTACTCACCCTCTCACTACTTTAACTAAACATAAATAAATGGAAATAAGAATAAATAACGGGGACAGTGAATATTACTATTCTACTCAAACACAGTTTATTATTAAGTCCTTGTACAATAATATATTTGGGAACAGGAGTACATCATTGGGGTTTAGATAAATGGGGTGGTACACATAAGCAGTGAGACAGGGAACACAATCAACTTGACGAAAATGAATATAACTTACAATATAGTACAGAGGACAGTTCACTACAGGAACTAAGCCACAGGTCCCAAGACCTACACAGCACGAGTACTGCTCCAAGCCAGTACTCTGCCCAATGTCTCCAACAGTCTCTCCTCCCGAGACTCTCCAGCTCAGCTCTGCTCACAGGCCAGAGCTCTGCCCGAATCTCCCTACTCAGCTGTTCCTTGGGCTTTTATGGTGGTCCAAGCACCCTCCACAACCACGTGTACGACCTGACGCCTAGGTCTGACGCCGTCAAGAACAAAAGACCTCAGACGTGGGCGTGGCTACAGACGTTTGCCAAGGCAAGGTGTGACCATATAATTGGTTAAATTAGGTCTCCCCAGAGACCTCACAAGCCCAGCTGAACTACATCACATCCCCCTTTCTCCCCCTGTTTAAAATATCTGAGAACTAGGACAATTTGTCCTAAGGTATTAGACTATTTTAATCCTAACCCCTTAAATCTATTACAATACAAAGACAAAATTATACATAATACAAAATTATTCAACTACATATATTTCCCTCAACCTTCTCATCTACCCTCAAGTCATCCATCGAGACGCAAAATACTTGGGCTACTGTTGACAGCATTACAAAAATCCCAAATGCAACGTCCATGATCAAGGTCACCTTCACCGACGTGAACATGGCTGCCACTGCACTGAACGAAGGTCTTGCTGTCTACTACTACTACATCAGCCCTACCTACATTGAAGCAGAGAGATATCACTACATCCAACATTGCTGGAACTGTTATTCATACCATCACACCACCAAAGCATGTCCAGTAAAAGACAAGAAGTTCTGCACTACATGTGGTAGTGAGGGACACGCCTTCAGTTCCTGCACCACTGCTGCTCCAACACAACCAGCGTGCTTGAACTGCAAGAGTAATGATCACCATACACTAGCAGCAAAATGTCCTACAAGAAAGGATATTATGAAGAAAACACAAGATGCAGCAAAGAAAAAACCTACTAGCAACACTCCAACGTATGCAGCAATTGCAAAAATACAAGCAGACACTACAAAATTACTTCAAGCATCTACTCAGCCCGCCTCCACCACCACCACTACCATCACTCCTCCAACATGTGACGTAACGAAGATTCACTACTGTCTACTATACGCTCATATGCAAAACATGGCTGTACCTGGATCATTTAACTCTACCATCAACGAGTTATTTGCATTAAATAACATGCCTTCATTTACATTTCCAGCATCTCCACCTTCTGAAGAAATTCTCAAATTCACCAAAAACTTAATCGCCAACTCTTCTGCAGAAGTTCCATCAACACCACCAACTAGTGACGTCAATCCAACAACGACCAATGAGAAGCCTTCACCGCCACCACCTCTCACTGAATCCAACCAATCAGAAGCCTTACCACCAGAAACATCTAATTCGTCTACTGAAGTTGAAAACGAAGCAACACCACCTTCCTCTACTCCACCACTGCCTTCTCTACTTAGCTCACGTCGATTACCTGGAACACCATGGGTTAAACACAAAGGACTCATATTCTACACCACGAGGCTGTACCCTGCAAGCATGACTCGCCTAGAACTCATCCAACATCTCCAAGACAACACTGTATCGAACCAAAGCGAAGAAAGACCATTCCCTACCTACAACCAGATACTCCACCAACTCCAAACCAACGAATACTACTACAGCTCTCCCATAAGTGTGATACAACTCTCTCGAAAACAATTTACCACACTGATAAACGGTTTAAGACCATAACCAACTCATCCTGCTTGCTGCCTTCTGACACTCCCAGCTCCTGCCGCTGCCTTCGCCATCCTCTCCTAGTGAGCCAAGCAATGACATCAGTCAAGCCTCTCTATCTACGTCTCCAGTACTTTTGTACCACATGTCCCAAAGTGGTTGGGCCACTTGCCTTGATTCCTCCTCTTCCCCTCCTCACCATCCTTTTCCAGTTATTTCCATCCTTCCTTATCCTTCTTCCTTCCCATCTTACGACAGCTCTTGTCGTCCTTGATTCGATTCGATTCGATTCTCATCTACCACAAGGCAGCGTAATCAGTACACCTCGCAGTTGGTCAGCATAATAGTTGCTCTCTGGTGCAAAGCCTCCTTACCCGTCATTTCTCCTTAAAACTAAATATCAGGCTCCAGTGCCTTCCCTACTTCTACTAGAGATGCACTAGCCAATGCTAGTCACCCTCGCACGTTAACCATTGGGCCAAACCTCTCTAGGCTTCTATGGCATGGAAAATTGCTCCAACGGGTTGCATTCTTTCAAGTAACTGCAACTGGACCACTTCACGACCACCAAGGTCGCATTTTCGGCACACTTCACATGCACACTACAACATCTGAAAATCGAGACAGGGCAGGCATCGCAGCTAAGACCCTCCATTATCCTATGCCACTACTAGGATTCACTGGCCTCATAAAACAAGGCGGCCATAATCACTGGACTGTATTCAAGGTCACCTTATTTCACACAGGTAACACTAACACTTCTGGCAAGTCAAAGTAGGCTGGGGACATCTCACACTCTCAATTGTCTCTCTTGGCTGGCAGGATATCCCCGCATACCAGTCATACAGATCGACCAGCAAGGCAGGATACATCATACCGCCCTTGAAAGCAGGCTGGTCCCAGCAGCTGGAGTCCATCTCCACGGCTCGCGTCCTTCCACATCTCCGAGGATGGTAGCTCCATCATATTAGGCTCTCTTATCCTGGCACACCAGCCAGAATCCCTCACACACCACTGCAGCATCACTGCCATCTCCTCCTCTTGAGCTAGGCAGCATCGCAGCATCACAGCACGGCCACAGCATATCCATCATCACAGCACGGCCGTATCACAGCAGCACACAGCACGGCCACAGCATCGCAGCACGGCTACAGCATCGCAGCACGGTCCCAGCATCACAGCACGGCTGCAGCATCTCAACATCACCGCACGGCCGCAGCATCTCAACATCACAGCACGGCCGTATCACAGCAGCACACAGCACGGCCACAGCATCGCAGCACGGCTACAGCATCTCAGTAAACCGCAGCATCATAAGCAGCCGACATCAGCAGCAGCAGCAGGCTATGGTCAGATGCTCGAGGTGAGATGAGGTGGTGAGGTCACTTCAGGTGATTAACAGAGGTGCAGTCACCCATCCCTGGCAACTGCAGGTAACTGGCGGTCCTTGGGTGATGGTCACAGATGGGTGACTTCTCATTCCTAATATAGTTCATAGGGCAGTTCATCACAGAACTAGGCCCCAGGTCCCAAGACCTATACAGCACGAGTACTGCGCAAAGCCAGTACTCTGCCCAATGCCTCCAACAGTCTCCTCCAGAGACTTCAGCAGCCTTCTCCCGAGCCCTGCACCCCAGCAGCAGCTCCGCTCGAATCTCTGCTCAGGAGCTCTGCACCCCAGCAGCAGCTCTGCTTGAATCTCCCTACTCAGCTGTTCCCTGGGCTTATATCGTAGTCAAAGTACCCCCTCCCCAATGAGGTATGTACCACGTGTTACGACCTGACGCCGAGGTCTGACGCCGTCAAGAACAAAAGACCTCAGACGTGGGCGTGACTACCCGACATTTGCTAAGGCAGGTGTGACCATATAATTAGGTCTCCCTAGAGACCTCACAAGCCCATCTGAACTACATCACAACAAGATGATAAATTAGACACACGTGCAGCATCTGGGTATCTTTACCTGGAGCCGTTTCGTCATCGAGTGACTTTATCTATACATTACACAGACATACAGTCAGTAGATTACACAATCAGTCAGCTGCTAGGAGCAGGTGGTGAACATCTTGGTATTGAAGAGTCTGAAGCACCTGCTCCAAGACTGAGAGGACTGATTACCTAATCTTCTATTGACTACTGTCTTCATATTAGGTCCATGTAATGTACTGATAAAGCCACTGGATGGCAGAACGTCTAAAAGTTTCCCAGATGTTGCACGCGTCTAATTCATCATTTTCATACATAAAACAGGGTGTAAAACAATGTGTAAAACAATGTGTAAAATCTCAGCATACATACCTAGTGTGTCTTAAGGACCTGGTCTGGTGAGTCCTTGACGACCAGAACCGGAGGGGTCTTGACCAGGTCTGGTGTGGTTTTAACGACCAGAGATCTTCAATATCTCATTGTCTTCTAAGCACTAACCTTGCGGAATATTCTTGGGGAAACTCTTCCAAGGGTCCTTTCAGCGGATCTCACGAGGGATGGTGAGTACTTGTGGGCACCTTCCAAGCCGTGGTTGGGCACCCAGGGGCAGGCTGTTAGACTCTGAGTGCCTGCGATGATTGCTTGGTGGCGTAATGACCTTGTTCGTGCTGCTGCATACAATGGGTAAGGAGCTTATAGCTGAATCCCGGTCGATAATTGCCAATTTTCCAGTTTGTCCCAATTACAGAGGATTTTGATAGATGCAGTTCTTTTTCTCCTTGACTCCCACCCTTCTCTCTCTCTCTCTCTCTCTCTCTCTCTCTCTCTCTCTCTCTCTCTCTCTCTCTCTCTCTCTCTCTCTCTCTCTCTCTCTCTCTCTCTCTCTCTCTCCCCTCCTTGAAATTTTGATATTCCTGTTCTACTCAAAATTTAACATCAACGTCATATTTAAAAAACTATTATTAAACATTTCGTAATTAAAAATTCTGTAAAAGATGATGGCTGCGTCTGTAAGATCTATCTTACAAAATGTAAGATGGATTTTATATAAACATAGCAGATCGGAAAAAAGAATTAATTAAAGATTCAAATACCACAAACAGAATTAAATATGATCAAGCGGAGATTTGAATCATTCTGCTGATTAGTTAACAGCAGTTTTATTACGTGGATATCACTGGTTAAGACTACAGCAATAGTTTTATTTACAAACCAGTGCTGATAATCTTATTTTGCTTATATTTTGATGAGTGCAACTCCCTTGATGCGTGTGCACTGAGAGCAACATGTACAGGTGGAGGCATGTATGTATATCTCAGTGTATGTATATACATTTAGAGTTTAATCCCAGTAAGCCGATATTTGGGATTAAGTATTCTTGATTGGTAGTGAACCGGTTTGGCGCAACCTCACTGACCCTCGTGTTTTGATAAGCTTTAAGCCCAATTGATCAACCAACGTGTAATCTGAGCACCAGTCCAGGACTTAACAAACTAAATGCATACATGCTTAACAAAATTTCTGCCAGTTTTCAGCTATGTTGACAAACTAAATCACTCTGACAGGTCATTGTTGATGTATGATAGGCTGCACTTAATGATCATGTCAGCCTTGTGTGAGTTTAGAGCTATCCCACACGATAACCTTTTTCAGGACTATATTTGAAGCTCAAATCTCGCAAATAATACATCTATTTCCATATCTGTTTCCTTAACATGTAATGTACTCTAATGTAATGTAACAGATACGATATAACAAATATGTTCTGTTTTAACATTATCAAGTATGTTAAGGATTTATAATTAACAGTGGTAATATTTGCAACCTTGCAGCAGTTTAAACTTGCAATCGCTAAAAGCTTAGTTTGCCCTTCACTCTCCGCAGGTCCTCAGTAACAAAACCTGAGTAGCTTAACATCTCTCCTTTTTTTAAAAAACCAATCAGTGGTAACAAGCGTTGGCCTCTCTTGTTTCTGTTATTCTTTTTTTTTACCATTTTGCTTGTACACTTGTAACTCTAAATGCTGTGAGTGGAGCGACTGTCCATTTAGAACTAAATATTGTACAATTATTGCATATGATTTTTAGTTATGCATCTGTGTTATTTATTTTTCATTTGTTTTTATTGTCGATTTTTTTCTTACTAGACTAGTACCTCCAGCAGGTGATTAACACTCAGATACCTAGTTACTGATTGGCAAAACAGGTGTAATGAAACTTGCACTCATGGGTACTGCCAACAAGGAGTCGAACCCAGGACTTTTCGATTGTGTACCAGAGAGTTTAAATAGTGCTTTTTATTAATGTGTTTGAAGAGAACTGTGGATGCATTATTTTTCCCCAGAAAAAAAGGTCCGTGTCAGTGCTTTTTCATAAAATTTTAGTAAAAAAAGGGGAAACAAATCGTGATTTTTTTTATTGATAGTGAAAGACACTTTTTATGTTACTAATGGTTAAAAACACAATTTTTTCATAATTTTTTCTGCCTTGATTTTCAAGACAGACTAAAAGCTGGAGTTACATCTATAAAATTCTGCATTATTTTTTTAAATCTTACAGAAACTAGATTTGATAACTAGGATAATTTTAGATCAGATTTCAAAATAATTACATCAAAGTGTGCACAATATATTTCGACATTTTACTTGGATGGTATTATGAATATATGATGGAAAACGAGATTCATCACTGGGAAGACACCTGACGAGGTTAATGGGGTGTGAAGCCTATCTACTACATGAGGGTCATTAAGGCTGCACGTAACCTGCTCACCATTAGTCAAGATTTTAATCCCTTAAAAATGGATTAAAGTAACCTTTGAGTGTATATACGTCGGAAGGTATACACCTTTCGACGTATATAGTATCTTATTTTAACCTAGAATATCTGATAAAATACAGGGCTTTGTTTTATTAATGTGTTTTTAAATAACTTCTTCTATATTCAAGATAGCTATACATGTATATTCAGGTATATTATTTATTGCTTTATGTGTATTGGATATGTTTATTGAGGTAGGTTTAACTAATACCTAACGACCTCAAACGATCGTTGAGTAGTTGTGTGTTAGCAGTCATTGTCATTCTTTTGTAACCTGAATTCTACGGTTATAAGCATAACCATAATTTTTAAAGGGGTGGACTGGTAAGCCAGCTGAAGGTCTCGGTCAGATGGCCAAAAGCTCCAGTGGCGGGTCATCGTATGACTAAGACCCGAGACAGGAAACACTTGCCCTGTTTCCTGACAAATTTTACCTATTTGCTTCCTCACTCCTACGCACAGGATTTTGACCAGTTGCTCGTGCTTAAAAGAAGCCAGTTTGCCAGGGATGGTTTATCATTTCTCTCAGTGTGTCCTTTGCCTCTGACGGCGTTCCCCTGGTCTTGTGGCCGTTCATGAATTCTCCTGTCTACCTTCCTGGGCCTTCCTGTCTCCTTCGACAGCCTTGCTGTTGTCCTGGTGACGGTGAGGGAGTCCTGTCAGAAGCAGGTACCAGACGTGCTGGAGACTGGTGAGACAACTATTTGTTTTTCTTGAGACTCTACCACCTTCACATTAGTCAGTCTACCTAGCGTGACAATCTCCGAGTGCATTCTGATGTAAAATAAAAATTTGTTAGACGCTTTAGCCATACAATTACAATGACACATAAGACAGAAACTGTTCCGCACTATTGTTTCTCTCCAACCTCTTGAGATATGAGAGTTATTGCATAATATGTACATTATATATATATATATATATATATATATATATATATATATATATATATATATATATATATATATATATATATATATATATATATATATATATATATACACACACACACACAATTAGAATTTAATTTCAATGGCCCACACTTGGTATGATCCTTAGTGTGTCGATACGTTATAAATTAACCACCTAACCTAATGGTCTACTGAACACTGTATTCCTCTAAGAAACTCGGTTCTTCAAATCCCAATTGTACTTCCATCGTGTCTCACTAATTCAGCTGGCCTTCAGGTATTTATTGGTTATGTCCACAATTTCCACGTACACGCCTGAGGTGTATTACTGTCAGTGAGTGTACTGGTGAATAGTTTATCACAGTTATCCTTAATACATGTATTTTGTTTGTGTTGGGAGACAAATATATCTTACAGAAAAGTGTTCACGTTAAATGTTAATATAGTAGGATCCGAAATTCATTAAGAAAACATTGACTATAAGTGTTAATGTTAATTATTAATTCTGTTTCTTTTACATAGGAAATTGGGAGTACTAGTTTATTTTGGTTATCTAAGTAAGACCCCTGTCAGGTGATGCTTGTTCTCTCTCCTGATGAATTCAGCAATGAGCGTATTTAATTTTTAAAGGGGTGGAGTGGTAAGCCAGTGGAAGGTCTCTGTCAGACGACCAATAGCTCCAGTGGCTGGTCATCATATGACTAAGACCAGCGTCAGGAAACGCTTGTCCTGTTTCCTGAAACTGGCCATCGAAGGATGAAGATCCGTGTCAGGACGCTAATCCTGCCGAATATTATAAATTCTACTGCAAATCATGGGAACCATAGCCTTGCAGAGGGCAAAAATATTTGGAATTTTACCTGAGGCTATTTGAAAATTCCACACCTCCTACCATGCCATATTTTAAATTCCAATTATAAAAAAATGTGATTTTTACCTGCTGGTAGAGCTCACCACTTTTGATCCAAGATCATTTTCTTTTTGCTACAGGGTAAAACTTAATGACCCACGAGGGTTTAGCGTATGTTGAAGACAATATTAACGATTTCTGGTTTATTATCACTCAGGAGCCGCTGGTCAATTAGCAGTGCATTCTACTAATCAGATATAATTTCACTGTTGTCAAAAACCAGTCAAATGGGTGAGTGTTGAAGGTACCTTAAACATTATTATAATCAAAAGAAGCGCTAAACCCACGAGGGTCATACGGCGCTGGGTACCTTAAAAAATGAAAATCTAACAGTAATGTCTGCCTGACTTGGTGATTCCGTTTTTCTGTTCCACAGACAGAACATTTTATATATTTTTTTATGTTTATATTGGATTGTTTATACTTTTTTGGAGTGCTGGGTTGTGGCACTACGCACCGTGTAGCATGTCTAAAGGATTTCATATGGTTAGAAATATTACTCAACAAGGAAAGAGATTTGATTCATATATACATTGTGAGATTTATGTTATATATACTCTGGGTAGAGTTGTAGGAGGTCCTTGTATTGTCAACTTTAACATTAGGTTATTAAAATTCTTCAACATTAATTGGGTTATAAAATGAAGGTAAGACACATATGCAACAGTTAGGTATCTTTATTATGAAACGTTTCGCCTACACAGTAGGCTTCTTCAGTCAAGTACAGAAGAAGCCTACTGTGTAGGCGAAACGTTTCATAATAAAGATACCTAACTGTTGCATGTGTCTTACCTAACAACCTGTCGGTATTTTATACCATTTTAATGTTCAAAATGAAGGCAGTTATATTTTGGATACAATTGAAAAAAGACTCTTTTTTTTTTGTAACCAATAAAAAAAAAAGCCAAGAAAAACTCCATATGTAACCTAGAGGAGGAGTTAGATTCTAAACAGGTACTATACTCGTTCTAAACACAGAGAGAGGTAGAGAAAAACGTGTTTTTAAATACGGGTTTGGTCTGCACAGTGTCTTGCTGGTAATATAATTAATATTCCCGCCGCCTGAGTGTAAATGTAGAGGATGTTGACGTAGTGTCGCCAGCAACTTGACACTGGCGTTCTTCCTCTCTATTTTGTCCAAGGTGTGACTCCAGGAGGACATTTGTGTGTTAAAATTACTCCCTGTCCCCTCGTATAATTGAGATTATCATTCTTGGCAAGTTTGGGGCTAAGGTGGATGTTAGCTTAGGTGTGTGTGTGTGTGTGTGTGTGTGTGTGTGTGTGTGTTTGTGTGTGTGTGTGTGTGTGTGTGTGTGTGTGTGTGTGTGTGTGTGTGTGTGTGTTATGCTACAGGTGGGCAATACAGGACTTGTTCTGAAAGACGGTTGGGGAGGCTTTGGTTGCAGCCGTTATTGTATCGTGGTTTCCTAAGAGCTTTCATTAATGTATGACTATGGTGCGAATTACGGTCGATGTGTTTTCTTCGCTGCGTCACCAGGGTGGGAAGCGCTGACAGGGTATTATGTCGACGCATGTGTTCTTCGCCCTCTGTAAGAAAATGAAAAATATGTTTGTGATGTACAGTGGTTAGTCAACACGCGAGAGAGTCAGGCGAACAAGGAGTTTTACAGATCTGCTTCCTGAAAGACATTACCCTGAAGCTTGCGACGGGACACGCTCGCTGAGGGGCCGGCCGGTCACGCTCGTTGAGGGGCCACCATGCCACGCTCGCTGAGTGGCCACCATGCTACGCTCGCTGAGTGGCCACCATGCCACGCTCACTGAGTGACCACCATGCCACGCTCGCTGAGTGGCCACCATGCCACACTCGCTGAGTGGCCACCATGCCACACTCGCTGAGTGGCCACCATGCCACACTCGCTGAGTGGCCACCATTCCACGCTCGCTGAGTGGCCAACAGGTCACGCTCGCTGAGTGGCCAGTAATAATCTCTTCCCGTCCCATAATTATCAAATCAGAATTACCACAGCGATTTATAAAAACATTAAGCCTTTGGTTAAACTGGATTCGGTGGGCAGAAGACAAATACGTAACGATGTTTGAACAAGATCTTTAGTTAGTGGGGAACAAATACTCGCGAATGTAATTTCAATGACCCGAGCAGCTTGTTAAGTCACTGCCACACCCCCTCATTACTCCACCTCATTACCCCACCCCATCACCCCCAACCAACCCCCATCACAAATTATACTAACTCACCTCCCACAAAATTATATATTATTCTATAATGTGTTTCTTGTAGATGATTGTTGAGGTAGAAGATTGGTGCTATATTGTGGTCTGCATGTGTTGTGTAAACAGGTAGAGTGGGAGACAGGTGTGTGGCTGGTGTTTGTGAGGGACAGGTGTGTGGCTGCTGTTTGTGAGGGACAGGTGTGTGGCTGCTGTTTGTGAGGGACAGGTGTATGATTGGTGTTTGTGAGGGACAGGTGTGTGGCTGCTGTTTGTGAGGGACAGGTGTGTGGCTGCTGTTTGTGAGGGACAGGTGTGGCTGGTGTTTGTGTGAGGGACAGGTGTGTGGCTGGTGTTTGTGTGAGGGACAGGTGTGGCTGGTGTTTGTGTGAGGGACAGGTGTGGCTGCTGTTTGTGTGAGGGACAGGTGTGTGGCTGCTGTTTGTGTGAGGGACAGGTGTGTGGCTGCTGTTTGTGAGGGACAGGTGTGGCTGGTGTTTGTGTGAGGGACAGGTGTGTGGCTGGTGTTTGTGTGAGGGACAGGTGTGTGGCTGGTGTTTGTGTGAGGGACAGGTGTGTGGCTAGTGTTTGTGTGAGGGACAGGTGTGTGGCTGGTGTTTGTGAGGGACAGGTGTGTGGCTGCTTTTTGTGAGGGACAGGTGTGAGGCTGCTGTTTGTGAGGAACAGGTGTGTGGCTGCTGTTTGTGAGGGACAGGTGTGTGGCTGCTGTTTGTGAGAGACAGGTGTGTGGCTGCTGTTTGTGAGGGACAGGTGTGTGGCTGCTGTTTGTGAGGGACAGGTGTGTGGCTGCTGTTTGTGAGGGACAGGTGTGTGGCTGCTGTTTGTGAGGGACAGGTGTGGCTGGTGTTTGTGTGAGGGACAGATGTGTGGCTAGTGTTTGTGTGAGGGACAGATGTGTGGCTAGTGTTTGTGTGAGGGACAGGTGTGGCTGGTGTTTGTGAGGACAGGTGTGTGGCTGGTGTTTGTGTGAGGGACAGGTGTGTGGCTGGTGTTTTTGAGGGACAGGTGTGTGGCTGGTGTTTGTGAGGGACAGGTGTGGCTGGTGTTTGTGAGGGACAGGTGTGTGGTTGGTGTTTGTGAGGGACAGGTGTGTGGCTGATGTTTGTGAGGGACAGGTGTGGCTGGTGTTTGTGAGGGACAGGTGTGGCTGGTGTTTGTGAGGGACAGGTGTGGCTGGTGTTTGTGAGGGACAGGTGTGGCTGGTGTTTGTGAGGGACAGGTGTGGCTGGTGTTTGTGAGGGACAGGTGTGTGGCTGGTGTTTGTGAGGGACAGGTGTGTGGTTGGTGTTTGTGTGGGACAGGTGTGTGGCTGATGTTTGTGAGGGACAGGTGTGGCTGGTGTTTGTGAGGGACAGGTGTGTGGCTGGTGTTTGTGAGGGACAGGTGTGGCTGGTGTTTGTGAGGGACAGGTGTGGCTGGTGTTTGTGAGGGACAGGTGTGGCTGGTGTTTGTGAGGGACAGGTGTGTGGCTGGTGTTTGTGAGGGACAGGTGTGTGGCTGGTGTTTGTGAGTGACAGGTGTGTGGTTGGTGTTTGTGAGGGACAGGTGTGTGGCTGGTGTTTGTGAGGGACAGGTGTGGCTGGTGTTTGTGAGGGACAGGTGTGGCTGGTGTTTGTGAGGGACAGGTGTGTGGTTGGTGTTTGTGAGGGACAGGTGTGGCTGGTGTTTGTGAGGGACAGGTGTGTGGCTGGTGTTTGTGAGGGACAGGTGTGTGGTTGGTGTTTGTGAGGGACAGGTGTGGCTGGTGTTTGTGAGGGACAGGTGTGTGGCTGGTGTTTGTGAGGGACAGGTGTGTGGCTGGTGTTTGTGTGATAAGTTTGTGTTTTTTCTTTTCCGATGCTACCATAACTGCTAACATTGCTACCACAACTACAGCAGCAGCTGTCATAACTACCACTTCTACCACATCTACTACAATTGCTACTACAGCTACTAACATACTACCTTTACTGTCACCAGCTACCAACACAGTCCCCCCCCCTTTCCCATCAATACCACCACCATCCCTACCACCACCATCACTACCACTACCATCCCTACCACAAGCATCACTACCACCAGCATCACTACCACCACCATCACTACCACCACCATCCCTACCACAACCATCCCTACCACTACCATCCCTACCACCAGCATCACTACCACCACCATCACTACCACCACCATTACTACCACCAGCATCCCTACCACCACCATCACTACCACTACCATCACTACCACTACCATCCCTACAACCAGCATCACTACCACCACCATCACTACCACCACCATCCCTACCACCACCATCACTACCAACACCATCACTACCACTACCATCACTACCACTACCATCCCTACAACCAGCATCACTACCACCACCATCACTACCACCATCATCACTACCACCACCATCCCTACCACCACCATCACTACCACCACCATCACTACCAGTACCATCAATACCACCACCATCACTACCACCACCATCACTACCACTACCATCCCTACCACCAGCATCACTACCACCACCATCACTACCACTACCATCCCTACCACCAGCATCACTACCACCAGCATCACTACCACCACCATCACTACCACCACCATCCCTACCACCACCATCACTACCACTACCATCCCTACCACCAGCATCACTACCACCAGTATCACTACCACCACCATCCCTACCACCACCATCACTACCACTACCATCCCTACCACCAGCATCACTACCACCAGTATCACTACCACCACCATCCCTACCACCACCATCCCTACCACCACCATCACTACCACTACCATCACTACCACCACCATCACTACCACCACCATCACTACCACCACCATCACTACCACCACCATCACTACCACCACCATCACTACCACTACCATCACTACCACCACCATCACTAAAACCACCATCCCTACAACACCACCATCCCTACCACACCACCATCACTACCACTACCACCATCACTACCACCATCACCACCACCACCACCACCACCACCATCACTACCACCACCACCATCACTACTACTACCACCATCACTACCACTACCACCATCACTACCACCACCACCATCACTACCACCACCACCATCACTACCACCACCACCATCACTACCACCACCACCATCCCTACCACACCACCATCACTACCACCACCACCACCATCACTACCACACCACTATCACTACCACTACCACCATCACTACCACCACCACCATCACTACCACCACCACCATCACTACCACCACCACCATCACTACCACCACCACCATCCCTACCACACCACCATCACTACCACCACCACCACCACCATCACTACCACACCACTATCACTACCACTACCACCATCACTACCACTACCACCATCACTACCACCACCACCATCACTACCACCACCACCATCACTACCACCACCACCACCACTACCACCATCACAACACAGGATCATCCACAAATTACCTTATGCAATATTTCAAGATTTGTTCCAAGATTTCTTCATTCTTCTCACGCTACCAGCACCACCACCATCACTGCTACCGCTACCACAACTACCACCACCACAACTACCACCACCACAACTACCACCACCATCACTGCCCCCATTATCACCACCACCACGGGCCTGGAAGGCCCGTGGCCTGGTGGTGATAATGGGGACCACGCACACGCTGAGTGGCCGTGGTTCGATTCCCGGCAAGGGTAGAAACATTGGGCGTGTTTCCTTACACCTGTTGTCCAGTTCACTTAGCAAGTAAGTAGGTACCCAGGTGTTAATCGACTGGTGTGGGTCGCATCCTGGGGGACAAGATTGAGGACCACAATGGAGACAAGACAGACAGTCCCTCGATGACGGTCTGACTTTCTTGGGTTATCCTGGGTAGCTAACCCTCCGGGTTAAAAATCCTAACGAAAAAAAAAACCTTGACCCACCACCATTACTATTATGAATACAGGTGTAGTCTACTGGCCTGCACACCTGGCTGTAACACGATAACCACTTAGGAACGGGCAAAAAGGCAGCAGAGAGAGTAATTGTATTTCCTTCACCAAATCTAGTATGTACAATATATGCAGCCTGTGTACAATAAGGCAAATGCTAGCACAAGACACGGTGAAAACCGTAGTGACTAGCAGGGAAGGTAAGTCTGCCAGGGATGATTCATGAGTGTACCACATCGCTTCACAGCTTTGGTAGACTTCCTTGTGATTGGCTGGTTGAACCAAGATGCTGATATAAAAACGGGGCCCCTACTTGTTACACCCTTAGCACCTGGTTCACTGGTTGGGAGGCAGCCTATATGGGTGTGTGACATACACCGAATAAAATGTAATATACTTTTAGCATGTTACAACCACTGTCACCACCACCACTGTCACCACCACCACTGTCACCACCACCACCACTGTCACCACCACCACCACCATTACTATCACCCCCTCACCTCCAAGTCTTGAACCCCCGTCATACCCTTTCACTCGCTTTTCTTTCCCCAATTATGTAATTGGCGTGTTTGGGGAGAAAGGGAGAGTGAATGGGGAAGAGGGGAGAGAGGGATGATAGAGAGAAGAGGAGAGATTGTAAAGGTTAAATGGGATAGGGAAGAGTTGAAGAGGGAGAGGACCCACCTGAAGAGAGAGGGAGCTTTGTGAGTGGGATGGCAGAGCTGGAGTGGGAAGGAGGGGCTAAAGGGAGGAAGATAAAAGGTAAAAGGAAATAATGAAGTGATGGAGAGGTGGAGGAGAGTGGAAGAAAGGAGGGAGAGGAGGGGTAGATAGATAGGAAAGGAATCTTCTTCATTTTCGCCTCTCTCTCACACTCTCTCTCACTCTCTGTCACTCTCTCTCTCTCTCTCTCTCTCTCTCTCTCTCTCTCTCTCTCTCTCTCTCTCTCTCTCTCTCTCTCTCTCTCTCTCTCTCCTCTCTCTCTCTCTCACTCTCTCTCACTCTCTCTCTCTCTCTCTCTCTCTCTCTCTCTCACTCTCTCTCTTTCTCTCTCTCTCTCTCTCTCTCTCTCTCTCTCTCTCTCTCTCTCTCTCTCTCTCTCTCTCTCTCTCTCTCTCTCTCTGGTGTTTACACTTCCTCACGTAACATCCATTACACACGCACAAGCAAGCAATCGACTGT
>NC_091349.1:7663817-7671317 GCF_038502225.1 Cherax quadricarinatus
TGATGGTACTAGGGAAATTGCATGCTGATGGGTCTGGGGGGAATTGTATGTTCGATGGCAATTAGGAAATCGTATTCTGATGGGACTGGGGGAATTCTATGCTGATGGTACAATGGGAACTGTAGGCTGATGGTACTGGGCGAAATTTTATACTGATGGGACTGGGGGAATTGTATGCCTGATAGTACTGGGGGAATTGTATGCTGATGGTACTGATGGAATTGTATGCTGATGGTACTCGGGGAATTGTATGCTGATGGTACTGAGGGAATTGTATGCTGATGGTACTGAGGGAATTGTATGCTGATGGTACTGAGGGAATTGTATGCTGATGGTACTGAGGGAATTCTATGCTGATGGTACTTTGGGAATTGCATGCTGATGGTACTGAGGGAATTGTATACTGATGGTACTGAGGGAATTCTATGCTGATGGTACTTTGGGAATTGTATGCTGATGGTACTGAGGGAATTCTATGCTGATGGTACTTTGGGAATTGCATGCTGATGGTACTGAGGGAATTGTATACTGATGGTACTGAGGGAATTGTATGCTGATGGTACTGGGGGAATTGTATACTGATGGTAATTGATGTAGTGATGGTAACTGAATCATGCTGATGGTACTGGGGGAATTGTATGCTGATTTTACTGAGGGAACTGTATGCTGATGGTACTGAGGGAATTGTATGCTGATGGTAATGAGGGAATTGTATGCTGATGGTACTGGGGGAATTGTATGCTGATGGTACTGAGGGAACTGTATGCTGATGGTACTGAGGGAATTGTATGCTGATGGTACTGGGGGAATTGTATGCTGATGGTACTGAGGGAATTGTATGCTGATGGTACTGGGGGAATTGTATGCTGATGGTACTAAGGGAATTGTATGCTGATGGTACTGAGGGAATTGTATGCTGATGGTACTGAGGGAATTGTATGCTGATGGTACTGGGGGAATTGTATGCTGATGGTACTGGGGGAATTGTATGCTGATGGTAATGAGGGAATTGTATGCTGATGGTACTGAGGGAATTGTTTGCTGATGGTACTGGAGGAATTGTATGCTGATGGTAATGAGGGAATTGTATGCTGATGGTACTGGGTGAATTGTTTGCTGATGGTACTGGGGGAATTGTATGCTCATGGTAATGAGGGAATTGTATGCTGATGGTACTGGGGGAATTGTATGCTGATGGTAAGGAGGGAAGGTGTATGCTGATGGTACTGGGGGAATTGTATGCCGATGGTACTAGGGCAACTGTATTCTGATGGGACTGAGGGAATTGTATGCTGATGGTACTGGGTGAATTGTTTGCTGATGGTACTGGGGGAATTGTATGCTCATGGTAATGAGGGAATTGTATGCTGATGGTACTGGGGGAATTGTATGCTGATGGTAATGAGGGAATTGTATGCTGATGGTACTGGGGGAATTGTATGCTGATGGTACTGAGGGAACTGTATTCTGATGGTACTGGGGGAATTGTATGCTGATGGTAATGAGGGAATTGCATGCTGATGGTACTGGGGGAATTGTATGCTGATGGTACTGAGGGAACTGTATGCTGATGGCACTGAGGGAATTGTATGCTGATGGTACTGAGGGAATTGTATGCTGATGGTACTGAGGGAATTGTATGCTGATGCTACTGAGGGAATTGTATGCTGATGGTACTGTGGGAATTGTATGCTGATGGTACTGAGGGAACTGTATGCTGATGGCACTGAGGGAATTGTATGCTGATGCTACTGAGGGAATTGTATGCTGATGCTACTGAGGGAATTGTATGCTGATGGTACTGAGGGAATTGTATGCTGATGGTACTGAGGGAATTGTATGCTGATGGTACTGAGGGAATTGTATGCTGATGGTACTGTGGGAATTGTATGCTGATGGTACTGAGGGAACTGTATGCTGATGGCTTTGAGATAATTGTATGCTGATGGTACTGAGGGAACTGTATTCTGATGGTACTGGGGGAATTGTATGCTGATGGTAATGAGGGAATTGTATGCTGATGGTACTGGGGGAATTGTATGCTGATGGTACTGGGGGAATTGTATGCTGATGGTAATGAGGGAATTGTATGCTGATGGTACTGGGGGAATTGTATGCTGATGGTACTGAGGGAACTGTATGCTGATGGTACTGAGGGAATTGTATGCTGATGGTACTGGAGGAATTATTAACGTGATGAGTATTTGGCATTTTGAGGTGGGGGAATTGGGAGAAGGGGGAATTGATGGTTGGGGAATTGAGGGGAGGGGGAACAACTTAAGCAGTGGCTTTAAGTGTCACTACACTGGACCAATTAAGCAGTGGATTCGAACGATCACTTATCCGGACTGCTCGGATAAATGAGGTGTGGAGGAGATTCCAACACCCCAGGTGTAGTTTACACCCCAGGAGGGTTTACACACCCGGGGGTCTTACACCCCCGGGGGAGCCTCATCCAGGGCCGGATAATTAAGAAGGAGCTTAATTAATTAACCGGACAGGCCGGATGACGTTAA
This sequence comes from Cherax quadricarinatus, assembly GCF_038502225.1. NCBI lineage: Eukaryota > Metazoa > Arthropoda > Malacostraca > Decapoda > Parastacidae > Cherax > Cherax quadricarinatus. The sequence goes on from NC_091349.1 coordinate 7,666,334, forward strand.
AACCGGCTCCAGACGCCTAATTAGCTGCTAGGGTAAAAAAAAAACACAGACTCTGGTTTATGTCAGTTTGTTTTAATTTGTTTTAATTTGCTTTTAGTGGTGGTTTATGCAGTTATACATTCATACACATACACATATATGTATATATATATATATATATATATATATATATATATATATATATATATATATATATATATATATATATATATATATATATATATATATATATATGTATATATATATATATATATATGTCTCAAGATACTGTTTATGTAGACAAGTTTAACCCAAAGAAATACAAAAAACATACGTTTTGGAGAGGGAAAGAGCAGACCGGACATAGAGTACAGCAAAGAAGGAGAGAACCTGCAAATATAAGAGTGAGAAGGATCTAGGGGTAAACATAACGCCAAGCATATCACCACAATCGCACATAAAATACATAATGACAACAGCGTATGCAAGATTAGCTGACTCTAAAGCAGCCTTCAGGAACCTGAACAAGAAATCCTTCACGACCTTATACACGATGTATATTAGGCCGATCATCAAGTACTCGGCCCCAGCATGGAGCCCACACCTGGTCAGGCACCTAAAGAAACTTGAAAAAGGTCCAAAATTTGCAACCAGATTAGGACCAGAACTGAGAGAAATGATCTATGAGAGGAAGTTGAAGGAACTGAACCTGACCACCTTAGAGAAGAGAAGGACAAGGGGAGACATGATAACGACATACAAAATCTTAAAAGGAACTGATAAGACAGATCAAGGTGACAGAGATGGAAGCTGAAGACACAGATGAACCATAGTGATGTTAGGAAGTATTTCTTTAGCCTCAGAATGGTTGTAAAGTGGAATGACTTGGATGAGACAGTGGTGAAGGTAAACTCAATACACAGCTTCAAGAGTAAATATGGTATGACACAGAAAACCAGAAGTTAGTGATAATGATCAAGGTGATCTAGGAGGCGGGGCCAGGAGGTGTGTAACAACCCTCGTAAATACAACTCAATAAGTACACATACTCTTCTCTCCTCGGGTCTTTCCTTCCTTTCTCTTCCAAGGGTCGGGAAAGGAGCGAGAGGGAAGAAGAGGAAGGGAGGGAGAGAAGAAGAAGAAGTAGGGAAGAAGAGTGAGGCAGTAGAGACCAAATAATGTCACATAATCACTGAAAATTGAACTAAATTCCTTCCTCTCATCTTCACATCTTTCTTCCATCCCCCCTTCCTTATTTTCTCTCCCATTCCCCATTCCCTTGACACACACTTCCTTTTCCAACTCTCTCCCCTCCCTTCTCCTCCCCTCTGCCTTCTTTCCCCTCTAACCTTTCCTCCCCTCCCCTTCACCTAATCTCTTTCTCCCCTCCCTTCTCTCCCCTCTTTTAGCACTTGGCAATACTGTCACGTTCATCTTTTGTTGGTAATACTGCTTCTTCATTTTGTGATGGTAACACTGCATCTCACCAACTTACGTTGGCAACACTGCATCTCACCATCTTATGCTGGCAACACTGTATCTCACCATCTTATGCTGGCAGCACTGCATCTCACCATCTTATGTTGGCAACACTGTATCTCACCATCTTATGCTGGCAACACTGCATCTCACCATCTTATGCTGGCAACACTGTATCTCACCATCTTATGCTGGCAGCACTGCATCTCACCATCTTATGTTGGCAACACTGTATCTCACCATCTTATGCTGGCAACACTGCATCTCACCATCTTATGTTGGCAACACTGTATCTCACCTTCATCCTGTGTTGGCAACACTGTCACGTACGAAGATCTGGCAACACTGTCACGTACAAAGGTCTGGCAACACTGTCACGTACAAAGGTCTGGCAACACTGTCACGTACAAAGGTCTGGCAACACTGTCACGTCAAAAAAAAATTCACAAGAATTCAATAAATATATTTTTCGAGTACATAAAAAAATAGCAATAACAATTACACTTAATACAATTATAAAAATTATATTAACAATGATAATAACAATTATTATTAATAAAATAATAATAATAATAATAATAATAATAATAATAATAATAATAATAATAATAATAATAATAATAATAATAATAATAATAATAATAATAATAATAATAATAATAATAATAATAATAATAAATAAAAATAATAATTAGTAAAACAATGATAATAATAATAACAATAATAATATTAATAATAATTACAATCATTGCCAGGTATAACAACATACACATCTTCCTTCACTTTACACTTAATTCATACGACACATGTGTACATGTGTATACATCTATACATGTATACACATGTGTATACACACTCATCTATACATGCGTACACGTATGTGTAGACATACTAATCTGTACATGTGTACACGTATGTGCATACACATTCATCTGAGTTTCCTTCTCATCTCCCAGGACAATCAGGTTAGAATCCTTCCTTTGTAAGCCAAGCGTCCCGTAAAAGGCCATTAAAATGCCCTGAGTAAGGGGCTGATAACCCCTTTCTCCTGTCTTAATTACTGAAAAGGCCAAAGGAGAAAAAATTCAAGGTGGATGGTTTGAATGTAGCATGAATGTTAAGATACGTGGATGTTATGAATGACTAGTGGCTTCAAAGATCTAGGTAATACGAAGGTAAACGGGGTAGGAGAATTTCAATGGGATTAGATCAGGTGTATCTGAGAGAGTCAGAGCTAAGGAAGGAGTAGCATTGATAGTGAATGATTAGTTATGGACAGCATAGAGGGAAAGTAAACCAGAGTACAGGTGGGGATGGAACTCATGGTAAGTGTCGTAAAACCTTGAAATCGTGTCATTACGATTTCGTGAGTCGTGTAGAGGGTATATATGTGTACAATTTCAAGAATTATGTCGATTAGAATAAGGATGGGATGTGAGAAGTAGGTAATGGTAAGTGCTTGTGTACCCGGGGAAGAAAATAGTGTACAAGAGGGAGATTTTACAGTGGACCGCATCTGCCACTTTTTCGAAAACGAACTGAGTTTGTGTATGGGGAATCTAAATGCTAAGATGGAGGAAAGTGATGTGGAGGACGCAAGTGGTAAGTCTGAAGTGCCAGGAGTAAATTATAATGGACTTTAAAGCACAGTTAGAGTGTGTAGGCGAGAGAGAGATTATTTCCCAGTAAGAGTAGACATTAGAGAGTGATGTGTGATGTCACCATAGTTGTTTAACATATTTATAGATGTTGTAAGAGAAGTGATGATGGGGAGAGGTGTGGGATTAAGAGATAAACAATCTAAGACAAAGTGAGAGCTGTCATAGTTGCTTTTTGCTGATGACACAGTGTTCATTAGAGATTCTCAGGAGAAGTTGCATAGATTGATAGAGGAATGTAAGGGAGGATGAAAAAGAAGATTGAAAGTCAATAAAGGTAAAAGCAAGGTCTGATGAGGGTACGACAAGAAATGAACAATGAGAAATTGAATATCAGATTGGAGTGAGGGAGTATGGAGAAAGTGAATGTGTTCACATATTTGGTAATGGACTTGTCGGCCGGTGGTTCTACGAGACATGAGGTGTACCATAGAAATATATATATACATATATAAATAAATAAATAAATATAGATATATATATATATATATATATATATATATATATATATATATATATATATATATATATATATATATATATATGTTGTCAATTTTTATCAAGGAATTTGAAAATTTATGAACAATTTAAAATTGTTTTTTTTTATCGGAAGGGGGGGGGTTGCATCTGTGTAATAACAATTGGCGTAAACCATGTAAGTTTACAGCATTTTCTTATTATTATTATTATTATTATTATTATTATTATTATTAGTAGTAGTAGTAGTAGTAGTAGTAGTAGTAGTAGTAGTAGTAGTAGTAGTATTAGTATTACTATTATTATTTATCTTTATTATTTTTGCTATTATTATTTATTCTTCTTCTTCTTCTTCTTCTTATTATTATTATTATTATTATTATTATCATTATTATTATTATTATTATTATTATTATTATTATTATTATTATTATTATTATTATTATTATTATTATTATTATTATTATTATTATTAAACCTCTAATCAAGACGTTTCTCCCTCTTTATCTTTCACTCTGTCCCTCTGTCTCTGTCTCTCTCCTCTCTACCGAAGCTTTACAATTCACTCGAATCAGCGAAACTACTGACAGAGGGGAGATTGAGGGGAAGGTGCGTGTGTGTGTGAGGGGAGAGAGAGAGAGAGAGAGAGAGAGAGAGAGAGAGAGAGAGAGAGAGAGAAAGAGAGAGAGAGCTGATTCGAGTGAATTGTAAAGCTGAGGTACCTGGGGAAGAAGTTATTATCCTTGGGATGAAATTTTACTCCAAGCTGACCATGAAGAACCATGTTGTAAATCTTACAAACAAGGCAGCCAGGAAGCTTACAGCACTTCGCTGTATCTCGCATCTGCTTGACAGTAGGAGTTGCAAGATTCTGTACGAGGCACAAGTACGCTCACACCTTGAGTATGCTCCACTTTCTTGATTTGCCTGCCCCCCCCCCTCTCATCTGCGACTGCTTGACAGAGTAGAGAACAGAGCAAGACGTCTCATCTCTCGCCTGGACCCATTCTGGATAGATCTGTCATTTCAGCAGAGCCTTCAACACAGGAGGGATGTGGGTGGCCTTACTGTTATGTACAAGGCCATTATTGTCAAAATACCACTCTTGGATCCACTTCGAGGACAGCGTGAAACAAGCTTTTATGCCACAAGACGGGCAGAAAGCAGCAACTTCACTCTGGCTGTACCCTTCTCCAGAACATCACTTCATCTGAGATCATATATACCCAAGATGACTCGAGTATGGAACACATTCTTACAGCATAATGATGTCGACGAGATAAAGTCAGTTAATCAAATGAAAATGCTGGCTCACAGATGGCTCCAACTTCATCCTGCTCCCTACTTGTATGTCTCATAACAATAAAAATGCTTTCAAACGAGCTGATGTA
>NC_091349.1:7678817-7683817 GCF_038502225.1 Cherax quadricarinatus
ATCCTGTAAAATACGTAAATATCAATATTGGATTCCTTGAAAATCTTTAATTGAGATTATAATATATCAGAAAATCTATACTTGGTATTATAGGGCTTCTATTTTACGTATTTATCTATTTCCCTTGTTTATCTATTTATCCGTATCTGTCTATTTTCAGCATTTGTCTATTTCTCTTCCTCCAACACCTCTTCCTCCAACACCTCTTCCTCCAACACCTCTTTCTCCAACACCTCTTCCTCCAACACCTCTTCCTCCAACACCTCATCCTCCAACACCTCTTCCTCCAACACCTCTTCCTCCAACACCTCTTCCTCCAACATCTCTTCCTCCAACACCTCTTCCTCCAATACCTCTTCCTCCAACACCTCTTCCTCCAGCACCTCTTCCTCCAACACCTCTTCCTCCAACACCTCTTCCTCCAACACCTCTTCCTCCAACGCCTCTTCCTCCAACACCTCTTCCTCCAACACCTCTTCCTCCAACACCTCTTCCTCCAACACCTCTTCCTCCAACACCTCTTCCTCCAACACCTCTTCCTCCAACACCTCTTCCTCCAACACCTCTTCCTCCAACACCTCTTCCTCCAACACCTCTTCCTCCAACACCTCTTCCTCCAACACCTCTTCCTCCAACGCCTCTTCCTCCAACACCTCTTCCTCCAACACCTCTTCCTCCAACACCTCTTCCTCCAACACCTCTTCCTCCAACACCTCTTCCTCCAACACCTCTTCCTCCAACGCCTCTTCCTCCAACACCTCTTCCTCCAACACCTCTTCCTCCAACATCTCTTCCTCCAACACCTCTTCCTCCAACACCTCTTCCTCCAACACCTCATCCTCCAACATCTCTTCCTCCAACACCTCTTCCTCCAACACCTCTTCCTCCAACACCTCTTCCTCCAACACCTCTTCCTCCAACACCTCTTCCTCCAACACCTCTTCCTCCAACACCTCTTCCTCCAACACCTCTTCCTCCAACACCTCTTCCTCCAACGCCTCTTCCTCCAACACCTCTTCCTCCAACACCTCTTCCTCCAACACCTCTTCCTCCAACACCTCTTCCTCCAACACCTCTTCCTCCAACGCCTCTTCCTCCAACACCTCTTCCTCCAACACCTCTTCCTCCAACATCTCTTCCTCCAACACCTCTTCCTCCAACACCTCTTCCTCCAACACCTCATCCTCCAACATCTCTTCCTCCAACACCTCTTCCTCCAACACCTCTTCCTCCAACACCTCTTCCTCCAACACCTCTTCCTCCAACACCTCTTCCTCCAACACCTCTTCCTCCAACACCTCTTCCTCCAACACCTCTTCCTCCAACACCTCTTCCTCCAACACCTCTTCCTCCAACACCTCTTACTCATAAGTTTTCTTCCCATAACTTACCGACACCAATTTCTCCAACACGTTCGGCATCAACTCAGTCAACTCTCCCCAGCTTCCAGCACCACCAACCCTGCAAAAACCTTTCTCCACCCTCCCCTCCCTCCTCACCCTTTTCAAAGCCACCACCACCACCACCACCACCACCACCAACCCAGCCATATAAGTAAGTACGTAAGTACGTAAGTAAGTAAGTTTATTTAAGCATAGGTACACATAGGCACAGTTATCATACATAGAGTAAATTACCTAAGTTAACCTCAAAAAAGAGTCAGATAAAGTGACTTATTTCCATTGGAGTCTTTCCTCCAACACACCACCATAAGCACCACCATCACCACCAGCACCACCATCATCACCATCACCACCAGCACCACCAGCACCACCAGCACCGCCAGCACCACCGTCACCAGCAAAGCCACCATCGCCACCATCACCACCATCACCACCATCACCACCATCACCACCATCACCACCAGCACCACCAGCACCACCATCACCACCAGCACCACCATCACCACCATCACCACCAGCACCACCACCACCGCCATCACCGCCATCACCACCAGTACCATCAGCACCACCAGCACCACCATCACCGCCATCACCACCATCACCCCCAGCACCACCAGCACCACCAGCACCACCATCACCACCATCACCACCACCACCACCGTCACCACCATCACCACCTAGTCAACCCACAACCCACTAAAATAAAAGGGGGACAGAAAAAAGACCGAAGAACTCCTGTCCCGTCGTAGCCAGCATCGCCCCTACCCAGGAAATCCCAACAAAAGGTACATTGTATAAATCATAGAGTTGTTTTTACTGTGGGTGTTGGGACCAGGGTCTGAGACCCCAGGGTCTAATGGTCTAGCGGTTAGTGGTCCGGGGGGAGAAGGAGAGGGGACCGTTCCTCACCTCATTAGCGATCCTCTCCGACAGGAGCTGAGGCCCGACCTCTCGTAATTGCTCAATTTTTTTTAATGATATGCGAAAGGTAAATCTGGAAGGGCGCATGAACGTTTTCCTCCCATAACTGACCTGGGTTTTTTCCGGATAAATTGGGGGAAGTTCAAGGGTGGGGAGAGTGGGGAAGAGTGGGAGGGGAGGGGGGTTAAGAGATGTGTATAATGACGTGTTAAAGTGATTTATGCCATGTATATGCGAGTATACATACAGGTCGACTGACTGTACTGATAAGAACTGTTTGGTGAGGACTTCCCCAGAAATGCCATGCAGCTTCAGATTACTGTATGATTCTTAAGCAAGTCATTAAGCAAGTAAGTAAGTAAGCAAGTAAGTAAGCTTATTAAGGTACAGGTCCACATAAGTACAATTATCATACATAGTAACATAAAACAACACGGGTTCGATCCCCTAGCTAGCCGCAGTTTGTTACTGATAATAACATATGTGAAAATTACCTAGAATAATCCAAAATATAGTCAAAGTAACTAATTTGCATTGGTGACCTTGTACAGCAGTTTTGAAATATAGGTTTGTATTTGGTACAGAAGCCTGTCGAAATTCCTTTGAAGAAACGGAAAAGCTCAGATAAAAACCGCTTCCCAGCTCTTCAAGTGGGTTTTTAATGGGTTTTACGAGCACATTTGTGTGTGTAGAAACCAGGAAATTATTTTTTTAAAGCGTGATCAATCAAAAGGTTTTCCCAGACCATTAAATGTTTTTTTAATTAATAAATAACGTACATATAGGGAAACTTGGGACGACATTTCGGTCCGACTTGGGCCATTAACTAGTCGTATGATTAGTTAAATGGTCCAAGTCGGACCGAAACGTCTTCGTAAGCTCCTCTCTGCTACGTGCGGGTTATTTGTGTATCGTTCCAGTCACGGTATTGTGCCATTTTTTGTTACTTTGTATTCCTAATTTTCAACAGTTTTTCCAGTATATCTGAGACAGTAGGTGCCACAGGAAGCTCTTCTCTCTCTCTCTCTCTCTTTTAAGAACCGAACATTAGTCAAAACTCTTTCCCATCTCTTCCAGTATTTTTTCTCAAACGTCCCAACGAGAATAAATATGCACGTGTACTCTCTAAGGTGGAGGATGGAGGATTGGAGGGGGGTAGCATAATATGTCTGCCGTTCCAAACCTACCCTTTACCCCTCTGAACCCCCCTGTTTCCCCCTACCCTTCATCGTCCCTTTCCCCTGCCTTCCCCCTCTCGACTATTAAGAAAGAAAAACTGGCCGCTGCCGCGCGGGTCTCCCACCATCAACGGGGCGTTCGAATCTTGCCTTCGGATGTTCAATGCTATTTCAGCCTTAATTTTCCGTCTCCTGACGTCGTCCGACGGGACTTGTGACTCCTGTAGCTGGCGCTGACGGAGGTGCCAGTACCGCAGGGCTGGAAGCCCCCGGCAGGAGCGGACAGGAATGGGAGAAAATCGGAAATTGCAACAAAAGGATAGGCATATGGCTTACAGCCCAGATGTGCCTGTGTGTTGGGCAACCAGCGCACACCTGGTTAGGACCCACTGTGACCTGCTCTGTGTGAGATGGGCGCTCTCTCGACCTGCTCCAGGAGAAAGGGGGCGCCCCCTCGACCTGCTCCAGGAGAAACAGGCTCTCCCTCGACCTGCTCCAGTAGAAAAAGAGAGAGAGAGAGTACATGTGAAAGATACTGTAGCAGAGGTCTTGGTAGTCCACACCGAGACTATCTGCTGGAAAGATCTATCTACTTCTAGTATTCTAGACTAAGTAACTACTCTCCTGTTCCTTACTAAAGAGTGATGACTTAGGCAAGAATAGTAGAGCAGACAGCAGTCACTCCCTCTACCTGCCTAGAGGCTGGGGATTCTGTCTACCTGTTCCAAGAGAGAGAAAGACAGACAGACAGACAGACATGCTCCAAAAAGAGAAGAAAGCTCCATCGAACTGCTCAGAACGAGAGGGAAGCTCCATCAACCTTCCCAGTGACCACAACTCTTCCCTACATCTCCCGTTCCACTCTGTTCAACCAGCTTCTTCAACGATAGATAAGCCGGACCACCAGAACCTCTCACCAACCTCTCACTCCTGTTATCTTCTACAGAGAGAGAAAGAGAGAGAGAGAGAGAGAGAGAGAGAGAGAGAGAGAGAGAGAGAGAGAGAGAGAGAGAGAGAGAGAGAGAGAGAGAGAGAGAGAGAGAGAGAAAGAGAGAGAGAGAGAGAGAGACAGAGAGAGAGAGAGAGACACGGACGTCTGACCACCATCTCTTTGGACCTTTGGGACTCAGAAAAAAAGGGGGCATAAAAAGAAAAGAGGGCAAGGGGAGCCGAAGAGGCACACATAAAAGGGAAAAAAAGAGAAATGGTCTTTAAAGTTCATTAATTACAGTGACTCAGCTTTCAGATATTCTTTTCCTAAATACAGTTTATAGGGACTACAACTAATAATTTCCTGAATACAGAATACATATAATCAAAGAGACTTCAGATATTGTTTCCTGAAGCCAGATTATAATCATAGGGACTTCATGGATATTTTTCTGAAGGTAAGTTTAAGTTATAGGGACGTCAGCGACTTTCTTCCTGAAGTCAAATTATATATAATTATAGAGGCTTCAAGGATAATTTTCCTGAAGCCAGAGTTAGAGCAGTTTTT
>NC_091349.1:7688817-7693817 GCF_038502225.1 Cherax quadricarinatus
TATATATATATATATATATATATATTAATTGATTAAGATTTGCATTGTATTTATTTGTTTTACAATTATATTTGAGAAAATACCCTTAGCTATGCCACTGTCTTTATCTCCTTGTACTCTCTTACTATGTTTTCTGAATGTAAAATACCACCACTACAACCCCCTTCCTCCACCACCACAACCTCCCCACCACCACTACAACCCCCTTCCGCCACCAGCACAACCTCCCCACTACCACTACAACCTACCCACCACCACCACCACAACGTCCGCACCACCACCACAACCTCCCCCACCACCACCACAACCTCCCCCACCACCACCACAACCTCCCCCACCACCACAGCCTCGGATCTCCCAAGGAAGACTTCCCATACCCCGTCTCTCTCCAACACAAAAAAGTGAAGAAATTCTGTATGATACCTGATCAGCTTATTGGGTTTCCGCCTCTGAGAGTCTCACAGCTTGAAAAGCTTGAGGAATTTAAAAGTCCCGTCCGTGAGGTGGTTTGGTTGAGGCCTTTGTAAAGAAGGGCTCGGGTGGAGAGGCAGGAGAAAAAGGAAAAAGAAGAGGAGGACGAGGAACAGCAGGAGAGGGAAAAGGAGGAAGCTTTAAACTGGCAAACCGAAGATGCCAACAGTGAGAGATATGATAGAAAATGTAAAATAAACACATTGGAAAGTATGAGTGCCGTGATTACAATAAGAGAACACTGTATCAACATCCGTGGTTTTATATATATATATATATATATATATATATATATATATATATATATATATATATATATATATATATATATATATATATATATATATATATAAAACAGAAATTTCCACGCAGTCATTTGCATCAGTTTTTTCCAGGCAATTTTCACTAGAGTTAAGCATGACTCTCCCACACCAGTGTCCAGCAGTAGTCGATCCTCAAACTGATCGTCAGTTTCTCCTGAGATTACTTCTCCGTGATGGCTGTGTAATGGTGGTGGTGGTGGTGGTTGGGGTTGTGGTGGGGGTGGTGGTGGTGGTTGTGGTGGTGGTAGTGGTGGTGGGGGTGGTGGTGGGGGTTGTGGTGGGGGTGGTGGTGGGGGTGGTAGTGATGGTGGTGGTGGTGGTAGTGGTGGTGGTAGTGGTGGTAGTGGTGGTGGTGGTGATTGTGGTGGTGGTGGTGGTGGTGATGGACTGCATTACAACCCAGGATTTCAAATGGCCTGTTATCCTGGGTTGTAAAGGGAGCAAATTAAACACAGCAGAAAGACTTTTGACTTATATTATCCTTCACCAGTTTAGAACAGCAATATGTACACTATATACACTATGTACAGTGATAGGTATTAGTGCACTCCACGGTAAGCAAGGCAGAATAGAAGCCACAAGAGAGCAGACCGTGCTTCAACCAGCTCTAGAATGGGAATGACAAGGGCAGACAGGAGAGTGGTACCCACATAACCTCTGCGATTGCCAAAACCATCTTCTTATTGGCTAGAACTTGGTCACTAGTTGAACGACGGGGCCCCATCATCAACTCTTAGCAACCTGGTTCGCTGGTTGGGGGAGATAGCCTGTAAATGAGGGTGTGTACATGCGCCGAATAAAGGTTACGTACTCTTTGCATGCCACAGACTGTCTCACAGATGCTGGTGCTCTGGAAGGTCATAAGCTCTGAATTGAATTCAGCGTCTTTTTACCCAGTAGAAAAAGATGAGTTAGAAACATTTGTTGATGAATGAGACGTTAAACAATGTTGGCCAGTTACTATTATTATTATTATTATTATTATTATTATTATTATTATTATTATTATTATTATTATTATTATTATTATTATTATTATTATTAATGCTATTATTATTATTATTAATGCTATTATTATTATTATTATTATTATTATTATTATTATTATTATTAATATTATTACTGATCGTTTCTTGTCATGTAAATTACCCATCTAAAATTAATATTTTTTTGTTTCATTTACTTCTCTTCTCTTCCTCTCTGATCCTCCCCTTTTCTTCTCGGTCCTTTGTCTACCTGTACTTTTTTCCATTTTATTTTTATTGAGCTTTTTTTTTCCATTCGATTCTTTTCCTCGTGTTTTCCTCCCCCTTCCTTCTCTTTAGCATTCTTCCCTAATCTCTCTTTTCTTTTTTTTCTCGTTCTTGTACCTCATCTCTTCTCTATGCTGCGTCTCTCTCTCTCTCTCTCTCTCTCTCTCTCTCTCTCTCTCTCTCTCTCTCTCTCTCTCTCTCTCTCTCTCTCTCTCTCTCTCTCTCTCTCTCTCTCTCTCTCTCTCTCTCTCACTCTCTCAATCCTCCATGTTCTCTCCTACCCCTCCATCATGCTCAATCATCCTTCCGTCAAGTTGTAACTCGCTTCAGTTGAATAAACGATGCTGTCCTCCCAGCCACACGGATACACCGTTCCCCTCACCAGTTATGCTGCTCTACTGCCACGGATTTGGCTCTGACGGATATATGGGCCAACGGTACTTAATATATGATGCAAAGGTCAGACAGCCCCTTATCAGAGAGGTCAGATGCTCTTCAGGCATCGCACCTGTTACTGAGATGACGAATTATAACGACTGCTGGATACAACGAACTAGGTAGCAGTAGCGAGGGTGGAGCGCTCACACACAGCTTCGAACTCAGCGTCAGAATGTATGCGAACTGACAAGGTCATATAAACACTACAGCTAAAAGTTGCCTCTCTCCATCAATTCCTTGAAGTTAACCTTGAGTTCTGGACATTAAAATAGCAAATATAGTGCCATTATTGGTTGCAGTTCTTGCAAGGCATCAACCATGCATCTTCATCTGCTTAAATGTGATCTTAAATCAAGAAAATATCGGAACTGAATACAGATCTTTCTTGAACATCATTCACTACCACGTATACATTCTGCTTAACTAATATACTAAGGTCTCGAGGCTGCAAGACTGGGCCTTGAATATTCAGCTTCGGTCAGCTTCACCTGGCAAATAAAACTGACATCCTGAGTAGGATGCTAAGAATCATTACTACATGTGAGATAATACATACAGATGACACTTAAAATAATAATTCTTTGAATCTTCAAACTGTGTTGACGAAATGTTACGTCCTGGGGATGACGGCTTAACGCATTACACCCTTAGACTCCTCGTAAGAACGTAAGAAAGGGGGATCACTGGACAAGACCTACTGGTGCATACTAGGCAGGTTCTTCTCAACGAGTTGCTCAACAACCTCCTTGATCTGTGTGAGTTTAGTCTACTAGATGGTGATCTATCTGGCTGTGGTATTAAACACGGTACATCTCTTGGCAAAATTCCTCACTCTTCAGTGCCTACTCTGAGGACACCATGCACGCCTGTCAGTACTAAAAACAATGATAGCTCAGTCCTCTATACCAACTACCTACCGTAAAGACGTCATACACGCCTGTCAATACAAAAAAAAATGAGAATCCATTCCTCCTCAAGACAGCAGTGCAAGGAAACTATTGGCTCACCTTGCTACCCAGTGAACACTTACAATGACGGTCAATGTAGCAGTGTGAAGGCCTCACCGCAGCAGCCTTCAAAACACACAGAGTTATCAAGTGCATGAAGACTAGCAGCATCAGAGTCAACAACTGAGCTCATCAACACTAACATATCTGCTCTGAAGCTCCCGACCAACATTTTAAGCAACACAGGAGGAGAGGCATTCTTCTGTGACTCCAAGTCTGCCCTTCAGGCCCTGGAGAGTCCTTCTGACAAGATGAACAGCGTCACAACAAACATTAAAAAACGACCTGACAAGTACTCAGGACAGACTTTCGTATATCGTTTGTCTGGATACCTTCCCATGTATTTTGAAAATTGTACAAAATACCGAAAAGTTGATGATTAAGACACATGTGCAACGTTATTGATAAAACGTGTCGCCTACGCAGTAGGCTTCTCGGGTCAGATACAGAGGCAGGAGGTGTAGCAAGGAAATGAAGATAAGGTGGTCAGTCCCTCAGCCTGGAGAAGAGTTCAGCTCCATCTTCTCCAAGGTTGATGGACTGATCACATCATCTTCATTCCACTACTACATCAGCTGCCTCTGTATTTGACTGAAGAAGTGTAATATCCAGGCGAAACGTTACAACTGCTGTACGTGCGTCTTAACTATCATGTTTTACCCTCACAGGAATCAGGTCCTCCTGTTTGTGAGAGGTCGGAGGTGGAGAGCTACAACTGACCATCCCCGTATCCACCTCTAATAGACACGACAACACAGAGAGCCAGAAAGATACCTCCTCTGGTAGACACGACAACACAGAGAGCCAGAAAGATACCTCCTCTGGTAGACACGACAACACAGAGAGCCAGAAAGATACCTCCTCTGGTAGACACGACAACACAGAGAGCCAGAAAGATACCTCCTCCGGTAGACACGACAACACAGAGAGCCAGAAAGATACCTCCTCTGGTAGACACGACAACACAGAGAGCCAGAAAGATACCACCTCTGGTACACACGACATCACAGAGAGCCAGAAAGATACCTCCTCTGGTAGACACGACATCACAGAGAGCCAGAAAGATACCACCTCTGGTACACACAACAACACAGAGAGCCAGAAAGATACCACCTCTGGCAGACACGACAACACAGAGAGCCAGAAACCTGAGAACTGTTTTCAAGCATTGTTATCTATTAATGTTAGAAAACTGCGTCTGTGGTCTCAGACCTTGCCGCGGGAACGTTGACCCCCGAAATCCTCTACACATATACAGTGGTGGCAGATGCTACCCTCTGCTGCTCTCTGCTACCCTCTGCTACCCTCTGCTACCCTCTGCTACCCTCTGCTACCCTCCTTTTTTCCTTCTCAGACTTGAGATGGTCTTATTCAATTAGTTCTAAAGGACCCAGAATGGTCTTCCAAACCCTTTCCCTGGACCTAAATCCCTGGGGAGTAGTAGGAGGGGGGGGGGAGTCGAGGTTTGAGACCTAATTACTGGTCTCTTCTGGTTCCTAATTCTGTTT